>NC_142524.1:3297500-3310000 GCF_964205215.1 Stylophora pistillata | reverse complement strand
AGAAATTCGATTGTCCAGATGCAAGGGCGTAGCCAGGGGGCTCTTGGGGTACCCATTTCCCCCCCCCCCCCCTTGATAGGTCTTTAGAGCAAACAACCTACAATATTCAGGTGGCAAAAACCCCGTGACAATATCTTGGCCATAAAAGCCATTGATATGGGCCTTCATGCCACGATAATACAACTGAGCCTGCTGATACACTCGGGAGAGGAGCACTGTAAATGGTGAGTAGCCTCTGTGACCCCCCCTTTGAAATATCCTGGCTACGCCCCTGAGATGCCATCTTTAAACCAGTTCCAATAATATAATAACAACGACAGTATTAAATGTGAGATGTGAGATGTCACATGATTAAACTAGTTGATAATGATATTCCATTGTCCATATGGCAAGAAATTAATGATGAAATTAGTCCATGAAAGTTGGCCACTTAGCCCTCTCACCAACGTCAAGCCATCTTGCAATAGCTAAGGAAGAGTGATACTCTGATGGGTTTGGTCCATTAACAGAGATTCTCATAAGGACTTCAACAATCCCAACATCAAGGGTTGACCTGAAGTCACAAATAACTCTGTTCAGACTGGAGCTGCCTCTTTCACAACAAGCAGTTTGGACAGGTGTAACAAGGCAGACCTTAATGACCAGCAATAAGTTGGGGTACTGGCCTGGCATCTGAAACTTGCTCTTCCAGAAGTTGGTGTTGTTGTTGTAGTAAAGCTCTCCTCTCACTCTCTGCAAATGAACTTTGAGCTCCATCGATTCATCAAGGCAGGACCGCAAGTTGAAGTGGTCTTGGTTTAGCAGGGCTTCAAAGTGCTCTGACAGAACCTGAATAGCATCCTCGCCATAAATAAGCATCTGTTGTCGGTTGTTTATTGGCCATGCATGGTGGTCTGTTAATGTTGCTGCTCCACGAAGAATAGGATCATTGCTCAAACCATGAAATCCATCTCTTAGAAAAGCGGTAGCTTATGTTTTGTTCAAGTAATATCATAACAAAACGAAAATGCTTTCTTGTCGGTCAAATATTTCTTTCAATATGATAACATGTTCAGCTACCCGTTTACGTGCCAGAGCTAAAAGTTAAATTGGACATAAATTTGCATACGTGCCAGGTAACACAGTACGCCTAGAATGAAATTCCAAGAAAAGTGTTTGAGTTTGTCTTGCCAAAACTGAATTTCTTCTAGTCTGTGGCTAGTGGGCAACCGTTAGTGTTGAGCCCTGTCTATAATGATGTTTCTTGATGTTGAAGGCAGATTGTTTATCAGCTTTGTGCTGTACAGTATTTTAGGTATTCTGTTCAATACCACTTCATCTGCAGCACCAAGGAACTGTCAGAAATTACCAAGTTACTTTCTTCATTTTATCATTTCATTTGTTTGTTTACTGTCAACAGGCTGACCCATCAAGTCTGAAAACATTTTTATCTATACTCAAGCTTGGAGATAAAGCATTGGAAAATGTCAACCTTTCCTGTCTGGTTCCTGCAAAGGTCTCTGAAATTGAAAAGCCCAAAACTGAAATGGTGATCAAACATAGAGCAGATTATCCCCTTGGAAAGCCATTTCCAAGTAAGCTCAAAAAGTTGACTGTAAACAACTGTGGACTTGTACGGATTGAGGCACGCATTCTACAAATGAAGAGCTTGTCATGTTTGAATGTTGCTGACAATCAAGTAAGGGCAATCCCTTGCCGACTGGTCAGTTTCTCAGCATTATCAGAGCTAATTTTGGGTGGTAATCGGATCAGGGAGTTTCCACCTTTGTTGTGTTCTGGAAGCTTAGCATCATCCTTGAAGCTCTTGGATCTCAGTCAAAATGAAATCAAGCTATTGCCTGTGACATTCTGTAACTTAAAAAACCTTGTTCATTTGAAAATTGATCAGAACAAACTTCTCATGTTGCCAATAAACACTGGAAATCTTTCAAACCTGAGATTCCTGTCTACTAGCCATAACCAGCTGAGGGTCTTACCTTACAGCTTGTCCAAATTAAATCTGGATTCCATTGATGTATCTGAAAACCCATTTTTAGCTCAGGACAAGTGGCACAACATTAGTAAATTGACTGTTCCATCGCTAAAGGAATGTGCAGGAATTGCTGTAAAGAAGCACAAGTGAGTCATAAGTGATCTCAAAATTTCTTTGAGTAATTTCTTGTTTTCTATTATTGTATGGCAAGGTACAGGTAGTCCTAAGGTAAATATATACAGGCATTCTGGTTAGTTCTTGCT
The DNA here is from genome assembly GCF_964205215.1 of Stylophora pistillata. Classification (NCBI taxonomy): domain Eukaryota; kingdom Metazoa; phylum Cnidaria; class Anthozoa; order Scleractinia; family Pocilloporidae; genus Stylophora; species Stylophora pistillata. Next base: position 3,307,765 of record NC_142524.1, on the reverse strand, counting down.
TGGTCAAGATTTTGCAATATGGACCATTTCTACAGATACGGTCATGAACATTGCTGTGCTTAGTCCTTAATGGGCCAATATTCTCTAGTACAGAACTCACTCAGTTATTACCGCTAAAGTTCACTTGGGGCTCAGAACAGAGTTGCAGGGATCTGCCAGCTATGGGGGTGGCGTTTTGTTGTTCATTGTGGGAGTGGCTGTTCACATTTGAAGCCTCAGGATATCCCAAGCAACCAGATTTTATTAACCTCTATAAACTCTCAAGATCTGATGTTTAATTCTCCCTTCTAACTGCTACAAATTTCCTAGTAAATTAGTTCTAAGAATTTGATGTTAGATAGAGATAGCAACTTCTACTTGATATGTCTGAGTATTCTCATTACCTTCTTGTTGCATAATGCTAGGACATTGTAGGGAGAAATTTTATTTCAATCACTTCAAGGAGGTAAAGGGTGAGACAGTAACTAACTCTGTGAGGAGATTGGAAGGGAGAAATAAGTCACGGGCATATTTTTGGACAGAACGGTTTTTTTTCCTTCAGAGACCGGTCACAAAAAGTGTTTTGACTTTGAAAACGTAAAATTCTCTTTTGGGAAAACTATTCTGACTATTAATCTCTCTCTTCTGGCAGGTGTGTATACTACAAAGAACTTATTCCATCCTCCCTCTGTGTGTTTCTGGACACTGCAAAACAGTGTTTTTGTGGAAATTACTGCTTCACATCATGTGTCCACCACATTACAACCATCAATATTCATCAGCTAGCTCATACAGTCGTGTCTGCTTGTCCTACACAAAGCCACATTCCAGCAGAGAGTTTTATTTGCTCTCAAAGATGTCTTCAGAGAATGCAGAGTAGCAAAAGACCTTCCTGGAGGTAGAATCCTTTGGGTCTCCATTTGTCCATACTAGTGCATGAAAAGGTAAATTTCACTTCATCCTGAAGTGTGTAAAATCATTCCAATTTATTGATAATGAGAGAGACATTCCAGTTATCACTGACAATAATATGTTACCACCAAACATGTTCTCTCTACGTCTCATTTTAATTCTACATCAGGGCTCGACACTAACATTTGAACTTACTAGCCAATTGGCTAGTGACATCTTAGATTTGATGACAATTTCAGTTTATTTACTAGCCAAACTGGGTATTAGAAATCGAAAACCACCAGACAAAACTGAATTTCTTCTAGTCTGTGGCTAGTGGGCTACTGTTAGTGTCGAGCCCTGTACATGTAAAAAAAACAAAAAACATTGTAACGCTTTCAACGCACATCATGATATTCCAAGTGAATCAGAAAAAAAATGGACTTAAGTTACAATTTTTATTGAATGTTCCATGTGCGCATAGAATAACACTTAGAGACGATTTTTTCAATAAACTTTACCCTGCTGGCAGAGGCTTTTATTTGTTATCTTCCCCTACGGTCCAAGGAGAAATAAAGTCCTCTGCGCTCGGCCTGTTAAATCTTCGAGTATGCGCCTGGGAATTATCCAGGTTTGTGGATAATCTGATTTGCAAAACCGGTCAGAACCTGTTTTAAACACGTTTTTATGCGCACGCATCCTATTTAGCCAAATAGCAAGACCAAGTGTGAGCCCATAATCAATTTGTTTCTAAGCAACAGGCCGCGCATGCTCGAAGAAGATTTAACATGCCGAGCGCAGAGGACTTTATTTTTACGTGGACCGTAGGGGAAGTTAACAAATAAACACCTCTGCCAGCAGGGTAAATAAACTTTTGCCTTTTTTTAATAAACTTTTCCCGTTATTTGGCAGAACTGCGATCTAAGCCATCTTCAGTTTAAAGGTGTAAGTTTCTAAAGAATTGTGTGTCGGAGGGGGGTAGTGAATGATATAATAATAATATAATAATACCTCTATTTAGACACGATAATGTTTAAAGCTGAACAGCTTGTGGGGTCGTGTGTAAATCCAAATAAACTCTAAATTAAATAAATTCAAATGATGATGGTTCTTGAGGAGAGGGGAAAACCGGAGTGCCCGGAGAAAAACCTCTCGGAGCAGAGTAGAGAACCAACAAACTCAATCCACTTATGACGCCGGGTCCGGGAATCGAACCCGGGACACATTGGTAGAAGGCGAGCGCTCTCACCACTACGCCAACCCTGCTCCCCTGAAGATAATTTGGTTTTATCTACTGAGTTGAGAATGAAAATTTGCCGCCCTAAAGAGTTCTTAAAGCCGATTTGAAGGATAATTTTTCCTTCCAGAGTTTTGCGGCACTCTTAATCCCCACGGTATCAACGAACGCTTTTCATTCAACCGATTCATTTATTGTTTGGTTAGTGCGGATAGGCGTTAGCTATCCTCATCTGATGTGATTAAAAAAACGAATTTATTCAGAGGAAAATGAAACATCGCTCGCTAGATAATGATAGTTCTCGCAGATAAGGTAACGCACGAACGATGATTTCAAGAATGAAAGATTCTTGCAGAAATGTTTTGCACGGAAGGCCGTTTGGTCGTCAAAGTGGTTCTTTTAATCTTTAGGTAGACCTTGTGACAACTAAAAAATGATCCAAGTGGCCATAGTTAGGCTTTGAGCACTTTTCAGTGCTGCATGTTTTAAAAGGCTTCCGGTTCTTAAGGGCTATTGTGACGCACAAAGCTAATTAATTGCCTAATGTATTGATTGCATTTCAATTAACGCGAGCAAATGAATCGAAGTCTGCGCGCGTACCAGCGAAGAAAGCTTACCGAAATCTGAGTTATGGCGAGAAGGACGCGTTTGCAGGACCCATCCACCAACCAGGCAAGATTTAATATTCTGAACCCGGAGGGTGCGTTCTCCTCTTTCGAACCCCAACCCGGCTCCCTGCAACAACATTGCCGCACATTCATTTTACAAGCTGTGGGTTTGAAACGACTAGCGCGCATCGCAGACCTTCCGATTCCAAAACCAATGATCAACTTTCTATCCAATCAGCTCTCTGTGGACGATTTCTATGTAAACCGAAATAACTTGAGCTCAGAGAACATATTGAACTGTGTTTATCCTGCCAAGTGTCTTCTGGACATGTCAGAGGTGCTGCTAAAGTGTGTCATGCCTTGCTTAGCTGATGAGTTTAAAGCCGCCATGGAAGCTTGGAAAGATATCAACCATCCAAATATCATGCGTAGTTTCCTGCAATTTCACCAAGGCAGTACGGAAATAATTGTATTTGAGTACCCTCCAGTTGCGCTTGAGGATGTTATCAGGGAGCGACGAGAACTAAGGAGACACTTGCCCGAGTACTTGATATGGAAAGCGTTTTGCGAACTGTGCTCTGCCATGAAGTATCTGAATGAAAAAGGCATTTTTTATCAGACTTCTAAAGGGACAAAGCGTATTTCCTTCGACGAACACGGGAACCTCAAACTAGACAGTGGTTTGCTGTACCAATCATCCCAGCAGGATACGATGAATGACCCTGACATCAGGGTTGATGGAGCGGGATTCTATTCCCCACCGGAGGTCATGAAAGGACAGGCTTTTGGCCCTGAAGGCCAAGTATGGCTTCTTGGATGTTTGCTGTACGAGCTCACGGCACTTGAACCCGCCTATCAAGTTGAAGGTACCGACATGTTTACTCCTCTGGCAAACATTATGGAGGGCAGACCGCCCCCAGATATCAATGAAAATTTCTCCGACGAACTTAAAGCCACAATTCGTGATTGCGTCAAGGGCGACCCCGACCAGAGACCAAGCATGGAGGAGCTTTTGAACAGGGTTACTTTGACAAAAGAAAGAATGAGGGAAGGCTATCAGGGACCTGAAATTGTCGACCTCTAATGCAGGAATACAACACTTCTGCCGCGTTCATGGGATAGGAGAATTTAACAGCTCTTTCTTTAGTCGGAGACACATTCAAAAAATGACTTCATGCGTCGACAAAACTACCGGATCTTAAGTAACATAACAAACTCTGGCATCGAATGAAAATTACAAAGGATTTAACATAAGGTTGAAGTTAGGATACACTTCTGCTTTCTTAAGTCACTTTATAATCTTATTGTGCACTAAACGGGGAGCTAAGGAAACAATAAAGTTCTTATCCTTTTTGTTATGTCCGACTAACCATTTTGTACAAATCAGTTTTAAAAATTGACTGGTTAGATAAACTAAGGCTTTTTTTTTTTCATTGTCAAATATTTTTCCCTCCTTTTCATCATCAAAAAAGTTACAAAGGTTTCTTTGTCGAAAGGTGTCTTAAAAGGTGCAAGGCATTGTAACTTGAAACGAAAATGTTCCTTTCTGAGTACAAACACCGATAAAGCTTTGCTTTTTTCGCTAATGTACGCTCCTGCCGAAAAGGGAAGATAATACAAGACAATAAAACCGCCTGAATAAACTCTGCCACTTTGTGTTCTTTTAAGCCTCCTGCCCGGCGTCAAATTCTGAATATAGAGACAATTTAAAAAATTGTCAATTGAATTAGCAATCAAATTTTACTTCAATTCTTAGCTAAAAGATAAACACCATACGATGCTTTGTTTTAATAACATATTCACGACTTGGCTCACAAAGCTCTTTGATCTTAATCTTAAACGGAAGAGGGTTGCCAAAGCCGTTGACGTAATTGCTTTTTCATTCCCCATAAATCAATGCTTGCCTCATTTAAAAAAAGAGCAAAGATGGTAAAGACCTTGGTAAGACTGGCGCAGCGTGACCGCCACAAAAAGAAATATGCCACGAGCAAGCCGTCATTATTAGCGGGAAGATTTCAGACGAGTCGAGAAGAGGTTTGTCGGGAGTCTGGCACTACTCATGGGACCCCATGCAGATCTCTCGCTGTGTCGCGTTGCCCAAGGCCTCATAATTTCTCGCAGGCGAAAAAACTTTGGTGCCGTAACACTACTAACAAAGGCCTGCTTTAAGGCTCGATCATTCAGTATCATATAACCCCAAGACTTTGGCAAGATTCAACTAACTTTATTTCCTTCTCTACTTTCCCTCAACTGTAGCTTATTGATGGTGATAAGAGAACGTGTATTTTCTGATACACCATCATGATACTGATACAGCAGAGAACAAAACATCTAAATCAGCGAACTTTTCAACTCTACTTTTTAGTTGTTGCGGCTTAGTGTTTTTAGGGTCCATGGCCGCGAATTTAGCTGTGATGAGTGGATTGACCTTCCTGTACAACCCAGCGTCCGATACCACCACCGCCACCTTGAAGATCAATTGATTAGATGTTAGTAATTTTAGCCTCCCACATGCTAGGACGATCACATTGATCGCCGCATAATCATCACTGGGAAGAACCCCAAAGATCGTAGCCTCATGGTTTCTTAGCCCTTTACCTCTTAAGAAAGTTTGGCATCTAATTTCTAGTAACAGTATCAGTATTGATTCAAATGTTATATTAACAATATATAAGTTAAATATTAATTGTAAGGTCATGCGAATAAAGGAAATGATCGCCAACTAGAGAAGCTCTTGATAGGTGAACAATTCTCCTTGTCTAGAAAATGTATAGAGAACAGTATGGAGAATATGCATACCCATGTTAATGATTGCGAGGAAAAGCGAAGTTGTAATACAGTGGAACCTCAATTTAACGAAGTGCTAAGGGACTGGGTAAATTGGTTCGTTATCTTGAGGTTCTGTGGCATACATTTTACTGAAGTATCGTTCGTTATACCGAGGACTTCGTTAAATCAAGGTTCCACTGTAAATCCGAAAAAAAAACCGAGCTGCAATCATATCTGAAAAAAATTTTTGTTACACGGTCAAAATATTTTTCGCCTATTTTAGATACACTTCCACTCATTTCAAATGTATCTGAAATTGTTTGCCACATTCTTTTTCATCGTTCTGTTCCTGATTGTGTACTCAGCAGCACTGGCCGGTTCTAAATCCTGTTCAAAAACTTAAAATCCCTGTTAAAACACATGTTTTAATGTTTCTGTCATCTTGAAGAACCTGACCTCTAATTTTCTTGAAAGCCCTCATCTTTCTGATCCTACGGGTTGCGACCCTAATCCCGCGGTTGAGATCTCTTCCGTACGTCTTTGTATCTTTGATCCCTGAACCATTTGTTTTAAGTCAACGCTCTTTATCAGAGCGTCTGAAATGATCAGAAGCTTGGGTGATCTGATACTTAATTGAGCTTCACTGAGAAGCTCTTACGGCACAGTTTACATGACACATTGTCTACTCACCACCGCCAGTTCCATTTGCACATTTCACCGGAGCCCCTCCAGATACAGAAATTTTACTCTTCGGATCTCCGATGAGTTCCTTGGTAAAGATGACAACACTACCACCAGCACCACTTCCCCCAGGGGCTGATCCGTGAGCTTTCTGATTGAGGCATTGTCCAGAGTTTCCTGCGTAAAGTGGTATTATAGTATTAGCTCTATAAAACAGCCAAAACGCAACGTTTGCAACGTCAAACAATTAATCACTTTTTTTAATGGCCTTCGCTGCTTCTGTAACCTTTTACATTTGCGGCTCGTAAGGTGTCGTTTCCTTGACTAATAGACTTTATTATCTTGTTTTGTTTTTGGTTTTTTGTTTTTTACTAATTTAGGTCTGGAAAGGATATCACCTCTTACCATTTGGATCTGAAATAAGGTTTTGTTTTAAACATAATCGAGAATCGTGCTCTTGCATCAACATTTCTCATTTCTCATTTCTCGTTTCTCTCAGAAGAAGGATTTGATTGGTTGTTAATTCTCCCCTTTATCTGTTACACATTTCCATGTAAATTAGTTGTAAGTATTTGGTTTTAAATGAAAAACAAAACGAACAAAAAAAACAAGCTTTAGTATTCTCATTTCCTGTTTGCTGAATAATATATGGATATCATAGGGAGAAGATACACGTTAATCATCTTTGGGAGGTAAAGAGGTGAAACGTCCAGGAACTAGCTCAAGTCTGATAAGCTTTCGTAGGGAATTGAGTTGGAAAGGGAGGGGTGGGTTGCATGCTCTACTGGACCATACCTTTTGCACTGATGGTCCCGTGTAGTTCCAGTTTCCCAAGCTGTAGGTACACCAGTCCTCCTCCACTGCCGCCTTTCCCTCCAGTGTTGGGGTCATCGCTGAAGGCACTTGCTCCTCCCCCTCCACCTCCCCCTCCGTAACTCAGGTGAGTCGTGAAGTTGGAATTGCCAAATTGGAGTCCACCTGAATTTGAACAAAAACAGAACGGTCCTCGTAAAAAACGGAAGTGTTATTACTGCTCCAAAATCGGGAGCGTTTGTGTATGTGTTATCAATTCATTTATTTATCTATTCAGAGAGCAAATTTCTCCGGAATATTCGAGTTTGCGGTGAGAGATTTAAGTACAAGAAAGATCTTAGACGTCGACGTAAACATACAAGACCGTAAGTAGTCCACTATGGCAACTAGCCTTTTGGTGTTCGATATGGAAATCGCGTCAAAAATCATATAGGTGTTGTCTCCACCGCTTAACTACAAGATCGACTGCATTTGAGAATTTAAACCTTCCAATGAGCTGACGATTCGGCTATGGGTTATGAAAGCTATGCGATTTCTGGAGAATACCTCTCCTTTTTACAGGCCAAGTTAAATCGAAATCGCAACGGTTTGCTTTACCTCGCTCTTTCAATGGCCAACAAAACTCGCGCCATTCTCTCAGTCAATCAGATGCGATCAATCGCTGTTAATACTTTTGCTTTTGTTTAACAACGCTCAATCGAAAGTGCTGGAGCCCAAATCCCGTATCATATCTGACCTTAAATTCTACATCAAACCAAAAGAGCTGACTGCTGGGTCTTTGCTTAAATCGCGTTGGGAAAAAAAAAAAAAAAAAAAAACCGGCATAAAATGTATACTGACCGCCTCCACCGTAATGATTGCCACACGAATCACCTTTAATTTGAATTAAACAAACAAATATTATATATCAGATTGCAAACGGTAATGTGATTGAGGCCTGTAAATGAAATCATTTTCAAGTGAACTGTCGTTCCTATGTACTTGAGGGCTTTTCAGCCTGGTGGACTCCACAGTGTGCACTACATGACAAAATCATTACCTCCTCCACCTCCAGAGCTAGATGAGCCTGCATTACCACCTGATGCTGACTTGTCGTAGCAGTGGGGAGCTTGATTAGGAGGCCATTTCCCTACGCTCCCTCCGTTGCCGCCATTTCCTCCTGGGCAGGACGACTGACCCCCACCCCCAGCGTGAGTACCGATCTACAAGAAAATGGTGGAAGAGAGCCTTTGATAAACTCTTCCCTGCCTTCTTGGATAGAGAACTTAGTTTCAAATTCCTTGTTAAAATTAGACACACCCTGTAGCTAGAAGAAGGTTGAAATAGCAAGATGCATATTTACGTCTTCTCAGACGGTCGTAGTGGTAACGTAAGCTCTGTCTTCACACGGTTTTCACTCCAACTAAATGAAAATTAATGACTTACGTTTCCAGCTGACCCTCCCTTTCCTCCATCGCGACCACCACATCCACTGCCTCCACCCCCTCCTCCGCCACCAGAGAAGTGTCCACCCCCCACCGGCTGCACCGTCGTCACTGTTGACAGTTGAGTCTCCCCCTCCGCCGCCGGCATTGGTTCCCCCGGAACCTCCTTTGGAACCTACATGTCGACCGAAAACTTTTTGTTACAATATTAAATACTCATCATCATTATTATTGCTTTTTCTCAATCACAAGCACTCCATTTGAAAAACAAATCACGGGACCAGTTCTTAAAAGTCCAGAGGTCCTCACTGGCCTAATGCCATGTTTAGAAATCTAAATAAGAAATGACGTTCCACTCATCATGTGAACTTAGTAATATGACCTTTTTTGCCAACAAATTAAAGGTGATTCTCGGTCAGCTGAGCTTCCGAGACCAAAAACGGAAAGTCTACATACACCGTTAAATTATGATGCCACCGGACAACTTGAATTTTATTATTTTTCAAAACACTACGAGGGTGAAAAAAAACTAATATCCCCTGTTGTTCATTGAATAGAACGTTTTCTATACAAAATATCCAAATCTGATTGCACGATTCCATTTAAGTTGATTTGTCATGTAACTAGTTTTCCATCCACAGCTATTCAGCTTTACCTCTGGCGATTTGACACATGTACTTTGTATTTCGTTGTTTGCGTGCCCCATGATTCAATCGACCTTCCTGCCTGTTAAATCCAATATTAACCAACACAACGAAATTTAATGACTGTAAAATCCTTATATATCGATTCGAAAACGTTCTTCTGAAAACCTATTTCTACCCGAAAAGCCACACGGGATAAAGCAACCGCCAGGCAGTTCTCGGATGGTCACAACACTGCTGTTTCTCTGGTGTTGACTTGAATTTAGAACATACATAAAATCTACTCGCGTAAAACAGTTACGGATTTTTCTTTGAATTCCTATTGATTTCTCTCTCAGTCGAATTGGCTATTGTAATAACTTAGGCACGCATACTAACCTACTCCTGTATGTGGCCCGTCCCCAGCCCCTCCGCCTCCAATTCCGTCCGTGTTCTTTGCCCAGAAATATCTCCTCCTTTTCCCAGTAACGCGTTTGCCGGACAGTCAAATGTTTCGCCTCTGTACCCTCCACCCCCACGGGAATCACCTCCAGCGCCGCCAATAAATCCTGAAAATCAACAATACCGCTGACTACTACTTTATAGCAACACTTTGTTCGCACGTAAGTGTACTACCCTCCCACTTCCTCCTATTCGATTCTATTCCCTCACGGCCTGAATACAACATAAAGGAATATGCGTCATAGAGCAAGCGTGAGATCAAGATAGCTGGATATAAGCCAAGTTTTTTTTACGTGTTTATGAACCGAGACGAAGCCTTTTAGGCTTTGTCATATATCAAAAGATTTTTCTTTGATAAGAATAAAGAATGAATTGTTTTATTTCGAAAGCTGGGAAAGAAAGCCACCGTGTTTGTAGCACAATAAACCCAAGAGGGTCGTTTATCTTTTTTTTTGTAATTATCAACTAATTTGAAATTGTAAATTGCCCACCGTAAAGAGTTAAGAAGCTGAAGTTTCGAGCATTAGCCCCTTCGTCAGCCCTTCAGTAGCCCTTCGCTCTGACGAAGGGCTAACGCTCGAAACGTCAGCTTTTAAACTCTTTACGGTGGCCAATTTACAATTTCAACTTAGTTGATATTACCGAATTACCTTGTTACCCCCACCGACGCAGCACCATAGTTTCTTTAGAAACTTACTCCCTTTATTCATTTCTTTTCTTTTTGTTTTGACTGTCTGCTGCCGCTTTTTACGACTTCGTCGCTGACCCCGTCTAAAAG
>NC_142524.1:3190000-3292500 GCF_964205215.1 Stylophora pistillata | reverse complement strand
AAGCCGTCACATGAATGCAAATCCATGCTTTTTTCAGTAATAACGGCCACTTTCCACGACTTCGAGTGATCAGTCTTACACAGATTGACTGTTTGTCGATCACACACAAAACTATGCACTATGTTTTAAACAAAAAGTAATTTGGAGATAAAATTCATCCAGACATAAAATACGAGAGAAAGAATTTGACGAGGTAGGGTTTTGAGATGGTATTGTTTTTAAATATTGGATATGGTCTTACTTGATCCAGTCCAAAATGTGTCCGTAATACTCACTTTTACGGTGACTCACTTACTGCCTTCTCGTGAAATATCAACTCCTAATTATTCTCATACAACATAAGAAAACAGTTTTGTATTTTTTTTCACATCTCTCATGCAGTTTGCTTTGTGTTTCAGCTATCCAGTCCTTCTCCATCAGTTAATATAAGATATAAGATTAAATCCAAGTCAGGCAAACTACCGGTAAATACCACAACTTACTTTCGATGGCGGTGCATTCCGAACAACTTGAGCCGACTCCCTGGAGATAAAGAAAAAGTTCGTGTTTAGTTTGACAAAATAAACAAAGCACTAGGTCTCCCGATTGATTGTGCTTAAGAGTGACAGAAAACACCATTTTCCTCGATCAAGTCGCCCCTTAATTTTTGTTTGGATTGATTACTAACGCCTTACTACACTAAAAGTGAGCATCCTCACCAAATTGACGGAACATGCCATACACAAAAGCAGTAGGGGTAACAGTTGAAGTTTGCTGGACATCTCAACGACAGCGGAGTCGAAAACCGCAATAACCAGCTGCTTTCAGTGCTACTCAAAGGTGAGCTGAAAAAATTTTAACAAATGTAATAAATGAATCAAAATAGAACACATTCAAGTACTGAATTAAGACTATGAAATTGATGACAACACTCAAGTGTGAACTTAATTCGTTTGAGACTTCATTCCTGGTCGTAAATTCAAAGTTCCTTGGTAGCGTTGACGTACATGTTACCCTTATTACTTTTACCAAGTTTTTTTTTTGATACTTTAGCTTACAAAATTTTCGTCTTTGTTAAGGTTTCACTAAAAAAAGAGCAGAGAAAAGTTGACATGGCTTTGGAAGTTCACGAGCACTTTCATCGATCCATAGAAAGATTAACGAAATGAGTCAAAAGTTTCTTTCGGAAAAAAATCAGAAATTCAATTGCAAACAACACTTTGTGTACTATGGCCCGCGAAGGGGAAAAGAAGCCTTAAGCCAAACCTTTAGCCCCAAACGTTTAGCCCCAAACCTAATCCCTCTCTTAACTATCAGGCAAACCGAAAACAAAGGAGACAATATTTGGAACATGGGCATGTTTAAAAATATCTCGACAGAAGATGCGATAGCACAGTTAGGAGGGGCGTTTCCTGGGCTGTCATTTGGGAACTAGCATGCAAATCGCTTAAGCTCACTCAGCTCCTTCGATTCTCATGAGATGGATGATAAGTGAGCCTGTGCTAATACACCGACATTGTTAGGGACCATCGCCCGCTACGCCAACTTCCCAAGGAAGGTAACAAACGTGACCAAGGTGCATTTTTTTGCTTTTGGCGCTGCACGAAACTTACGTACAGCTGTTCAAAGTTTGAATTAGTCTTGAATTAATTTTTTCTTGCTCGGCGGAGAGATCGATTCAAAATAAAGGATACTACCAGCAAGAAAACGGTTCTGAAGACAAAATCAAATATATATTTTAGCCTCACTGTGACAAACACTTGTACCCATTTTTGCGAATGTTATGGTAGTTTCTCAACCGCCAGAAAGATACAACTCGTACTAACTCAACTACTTTATTGACTGACGTAATAACTACGGAGCGATGCCAATAACCAATACAATAACAATCCTCTTGACTTAGCTACGGAGCGATATACAATAACTATCCTCTTATCCTAGAGCCCTCTATAAATACTATAACTTCAATCTCAATGCACTACTGCACAACTCAAGGTTCTCTTTAAAGATCCTTGTCGCTTATCAATATCCACAACACTTTTCCAAGGCAGCCTTCCACACGGCTGACGATTCCAGTAAATAATTCCAACAGCTCTATTCGGCTCTCGCTCCTCTGAGTTCTTCGTAGCAACACTAATTCTCTGAAAAGGCCTAACTTTAACCGATCGCGACTCCTTATATATCTTCTATAAAAGTCTTTAGAACATTCTAAGGATTTGTAATACTACTATTTTAGCATCATTACACTACAAGTACATCACAACAAAATTATGCTGACTAACGGTTCTAGAAAGTTCCCTTATGTTCCAGAAAGTTCCCTTAAGTTCTTGATGACTCAGTATGACTAAGCGCTCCAGAAACTTCTTCGTTCTATTTTTTGTAACTACGTAACGCCACGCTCTCTAGAAAATTGTGGGTGCTCTCCATAACACGAAACATACGATTTCTAGCAAGTGAGGGAGATGTCACTAACCTAAAAACAAAGAAATTTTTTGACTCTGAGGTAAAATGAACACGTCTCAGCGCAGAACCCTGCATGTAATGAAAAGAAAAAACACAACATGTTAAGTTATGTAGTTTTTGATTCTGTGCTTTGATTGGCTAAAAGATAGAGACTGATGTGGAATCTTTGTCATCCTGTGCGATATCTCATTAGTACCAAACGTTTAGACTGACATTCGATCGGCCTTTAACAAAGAACATCATGCGTTAAACATTTGCCAATTCTAATTGTATAGTGGTATTAATCCGAAATTTTCAGCAGAGCTGTTCTTCTCTAAAACGTCCAATTAAGGATTAATTTCTCTGACAGCCTAATTGTACTCGGCCTACGGCCTCGTTTAGTTTTGGCTGTACTCAGAATTTTTTGTCACCCAATTATTTTCAAATTGGACAGCATGAAGTCCTAACAAATTTCGAATGTCTCCTTATTCTCTGTTTAACGCAAGTGACTACGTAAACGGAAAAAGTGTTATGGGTGACTGAAACGTCGACCCGTCCACTTGGAACAATGGCTTTAGTAATTAAAACTGAACAAACAATGTATACGACTGAAGCATTTATGCATTTAATCCTTAGTTCTTGTAGAAAAAGGTATTGGCACACTTTTCTAATTAGATGTTTAACATTTTCTCTTTTTTAACAAATAAAATAAATTAATGTATGCAAGTTAAATTAGTTTTTAAAAATTAATTTAGAGAAAAACTGCGATAATTTTCACATATAATTAATCGAATTTATGATTATTAATTCAACTTTATGTATTCTTGAGAATTTGTATTCTTTTAAAAAACTTATTTCAGGGAGCGCTACAAATGATGCATGAATGTATTTTCTTTAGCTGTATTTTTTTTTTCACCAGACTTTACATAGGTGCGACAAGAGTGGAAATAAGTTCTCCAAACAAATGTGTGTTTTTTTTACATTACGACCTGAAAGCTAATTTCGATCATGTGGACACTATGGATTATGAAGCAAATATCATTCCTGGGAATACAGCAGGTTGCCTTGAAACAACTACTGTTGAGTTTTTTTTTAATTTCCATCATAGTGCCATCGTGCAAGCAAATTATGTCGCTGACGTTGAACTTCTAGAAAATGTTTCGTTGAGAGCGTTCACGCATAGATTTGACGCAATTTTCGTTCAAAAGCTGCGTACCAAGCGCCAAGATCATTTAACTCAATAAACAAAATAATTCCAGCTCAACAGAAATAATTTTGGGGTAGAATATTCACGCTCAGCTCCAAATGGTCAGTTTCATTTCGAATTCTCCATCACCAGTGTAACATTTGTTTTACGATTGAAATCGCACAGTCTCTCACAAGCTGCAATTGTTTGTTCGAATTCGAATGATGCTTTTAAACGCGAAACGGAATAGGGTTGGAAAACACACAGAGCAATTTTCTTCATCATTTTTGGCATACATGCCGGTTTGCGTGCTTTTTTACAGTATTGCCTTCATAACACTTTAAAATTCAGTTGCATAGCTACTGCAGGTATAAGTGATGTTCTTGCGAAGTACAGAGATAATTTGCAAAACTTGTATAGAACCAAATTAGTTTGTTCTGAATATGGCCGATTTAGGTCCCATCAAGCGCTAGTGCGCTTTAAAAAGAGATATCCGTCTTCGCCTAACCTAATAATAAGCAAAATGTTTGGATCAAAACCATGGTTTTTGCATCGTTTTTAGCCTTCCTCGCAAGTGCGTTGAAATGTCTTTTTCGGTCTACGCTAATAATCGACACGTAAGTCTTCATGACATCGACTGAAAGTGACGCTTTTCGTGTCGCCGTTTTTGAAAGCTTCCGTTTTCACCTGTTTACATCGTGGAAAATGAGGCTCTCCTAGAATGTTGCGTTTTTAAAAACTCCAATTTTGAACGGTTTCCGGCCGCCAAAAATCTCCGTTTTCGATAACTGTTCAAGAAAGGTAAAAGCATATCAAATTACCTATAACTACGATGGGGTCTGAGAAAATGCACTTCATGCAATCTTGATTCATAACATTACGTGATTTTGCTTTATGAGTTGAACCAGCGACTGAAATTCCACCGGCTTAAAAAAAAAAAATCTAAAACAATTTCTCAACCTTGTTCTAATGAATACAAATTTCCTAACACCCTCCTCGGAACTTGTCTTTGTTATCCAGTCTCCTTTCCCTTCATTACTTCAATTATGTTCACCCTATAACTCGGAGTGCCTTACGCTGGCTTCTGCATAAGCCAGAATGCCAAAATTGGCGCCACTTTTTGATAGAAAACGTAGAAGCTTGCCCACGTCGACTTTTGTCTTTGACGTTCATCATTTTATTGTCTTAATGCCATGCGGAAGTAGGCAGCTGGGGTCAATGTGGTAGTTACTTCCATTTTATTTATTATTGATCGGAAGAGACTGGGGAGAGAGGAGAGACCTGAGATCGACTTACTGAGGCTACATGGTACTGATCGGGAGAGACTGAGAGAGAGCAGAGACCTCAGAATGATTTACTGAGAGTACATGATACTGATCGGGAGAGACTGGAGAGAGAGCAGAGTCCTCAGAATGATTTACTGAGACTACATGGTACAGGTAAAAGAGAATCTCTCAGTATCATCAAGCACAAAGATTGACCAGAATCGCTGTCATTTTATTTCCTATTTTCCGTTCACTCAACTACATCCTACTGGTATTGCTCAGTCATTACACTAACACAGCAAAGAGAGAAAAATTCTGAAATGCATAAAAAACACTTGCTAGCGCATTCTTGGCTTCTCGGCGTCGTTTTCTTTCTTGAAGTTCCATGACCAATTTAGCTCTGATGGGTTGCTCGACCTTCCTGCACCACCCAGCGACCAATTCCACCACCTCCCCCTGAAAAATAAGTAGTGTTATTATAGCTTACAATCTTTTGGACGAGAGTGATCTTTAGGTGGTTGTTGTTTCAAGAAATTGTCTGGTTTATTTATGTATCTAACTCTTTGATTTTACAGAATAGCAATACCAACTTGATACTAGCTAGGAAAAACATTTTTAATCAATCAACAATACCGGCTGCAAAATAAAATCATTTTCATAGTTGATCGATATGAATACAGCATTGTTTTGTCTTGCCCTTTGTCACTGTTGTCAGGATTTTTAACGTAATTGATATGTCATTGATACTTCTTTTTAGATAAACGGTGTAACTCTGTAATCCATTAAAATGACACGCCATTGTGGTGGTTAATTTCATCGCTATTAGTCTGTGGTTTCGTCTTCAATTCGTCACTACCTTGAATGCATTCAGTTTGGGATTTTTTTCTGAAGCTGCGCTTTATCAAAGGCGTCAAAAGTTCAAAAGCTTGGGTTGTTATATATTTTACTGAGCTTTACTAAGTAGTTTTTATATTACGGTATGGTTTACATACTGAGGACGTTGTCTACTTACCACCGCCAGTTCCAAAAGCACATTTCACAGGAGCCCCTCCAGATACGGAAATTTTACGGTTCGGATCTCCAACGAGTTTCTTGGTAAAGATGACAACACTACCGCCGGCACCACTCCCCCCAGGGGCTGATCTGTGACCTTTCCGGTTGAGGCATTGTCCAGAGTTTCCTGCGTAAACACCAAGACGCAAGTTTTACAATGTTGACCAATTAATCACTTTTCGTTATAGCTGCCTATATAAAGGAGTGAAAGGGTTAAACTTCCAGGGACAAGCTCAAGGCTGGTAAGTTTGCAAGTGAAATTGAGAGTTTAAGAGGGAGGGATGGGTTGTATGCTCTTTTTGACCATACCCTTGGCATGGATGGTCCCGTGTAGTTCCAGTTTCCCGAGCTGTAGATACACCAGTCCTCCTCCACTGCCGCCTTTCCCTCCAGTATTGGGGTCATCACGGAAGGCACTTGCTCCTCCCCCTCCACCTCCCCCTCCGTAACTCAGGTGAGTCGTGAAATTGGTATTGCCAAATTGGACTCCACCTGAGTTTGAAAAAAGAAAAAAAAAAAACCATTCTCGTTAAAAAGGAAGTTTTATTCCTGCTTCCAGATCGGGAGTGCTTTTATACATGTTATCTATTTATTTATTTGTTTCATGATCTCTCCAGAGAATACATTTCTCCATTCGAACAGAGATTCACTCATGGAAGTTTCCCGCTGGAAAACATTGAAACGTCTCTCAAAACGTCGTCGCTTCATTCCATGAAGGATCTAAGACGTCGACGTTAATATACACGATCATAAATAGTCCTTGGGGTGTTTGATTTGGAGGAGAAATAGCGCCAGAAATTATACGTTGCTGAACTTCATGATCGACTACATTTTGAGAATCCAAACCTTTGGATGATTGTCTTTAAATGTGCTGAAAATTCGGCTATGGGTTATGAAAGTTATAGGATTTCTGGAGCATGCCTCTTCATTTTACGGGCCAAGATAAATCGAAATTGCAATGGTTTGCTTTTCAATTTCTCGACAAAACTCGCGACATTCTCTTAGCCAATCAGTTGCAAAATTAAACCCAACCGTTTGATCATGGATGTTGTTGTTATTGTTCTTGGTGTTGCGATCGACCGCTGTTCTTACTTTTACTTTTGTTTAGCAACGCTCAATCGAAGCTTAATCTGAGGATGCTTGAGCCCAAATCCCTAGTCACATCAGACCTCAAATTCTTCATCAAACGAAAAGCGCTGACTGATGGGTCTTTGTTTCAATCGCTTTGGGAAAAAAACAAATGAAAAAAATGTTTACAGACCTCCTCCACCACCTCCGCCGTAAGCATTGCCACAAGAATCACCTTTAAATTGAATTAAACATACCAATGTTATTCATAAGTTTGATTTGATTGTCGTTCCTATGCACTGAAAGGCTTTACAGCCTGGTGGACTGCACAATGTGCACATCAAGACGTATCATTACCTCCTCCACCTCCAGAGCTAGATGAGCCCGCATTACCACCTGATGCTGACTTGTCGTAGCAGTGGGGAGCTTGATTAGGAGGCCATTTCCCTGCACTCCCTCCGTTGCCGCCATGTCCTCCTGGGCAGGACGACTGACCCCCGCCCCCAGCGTGGGTACCGATCTACAAGAAAATGGTGTAAGAGAGCATTCGATAAACTCTTCTCTACCTTCTTGGATAGAGAACTTAGTTTTAACTTCCTTGTGAAAATTGGACACGCCCTGTAGCTAGAAAGAGGTTGAAATAACAAGACGCATATCTACGTCTTCTCAGACGGTCGTGGTGGTAACCTAAGCTCTGTCTTCACACGGTTTTCACTTCAACTAAAATGAAAATTAGTGACTTACGTTTCCAGCTGACCCTCCCTTTCCTCCATCGTGACCACCACATCCACTGCCTCCACCCCCTCCTCCACCACCAGAGAAGTGTCCACCCCCACCCCCACCGGCTGCACCATCGTCACTGTTAACAGTTGAGTCTCCCCCTCCGCCACCGGCATTGGTTCCTCCAGGACCTCCTTTGGAACCTAACGGAGAGTTTTTGTTACAATATTACGGAATGATATTCCACTCATCAAGTGAACTTGTAATTTGTAATGTGACCTTGTTCCTTAATTTTCCAATCACTTGAAAAGCTTCTCTCTGATTGGCTGTTGTAGTAAATTAGGCACGCATACTAACCTACTCTTACTTTTGGCCCGTCTCCAGCTCCCCCGCCTCCAATTCCGTCCGTGTTCTTTGCCCAGGGTACGTTAGAAATGTCACCTCCTTTTCCCAGTAACGCGTTTGCCGGACAGTCAAATGTTTCGCCCCCGTACCCTCCACCCCCACGGGAATCACCTCCAGCGCCGCCAATAAATCCTGAAAATGAACAATACCGCTAACTACTACTTTATAGCAACATTATAGTGTCTTCCCTCCTTCCCCCTTCCTCCTATTAAATCCCATTCCCTCACGGCCTGAAGAGTTATACGACCGAGGTAAGGAAGATATGAAATGATCATACGCAAGGGAACAAGCTCCCTGTGTATAAGAGGAGCTACTTGAGAGGATTCCAGGGAATTTAAGAGCCGGGATCAGAGCAGGGGTAATAATTGTTTTACCAAGAGAAAAAAAGTTTTTTGTACTGCCATTAGTTCGGACATAGTCTTTAAAACAGCACCCAGTTTCGCGCAAAGATCATAAAATTTGTGGCTCTTTTAGAAAAAACATTAAGCAAACTGAAAATGGAAAGAGTCAGAAAACTTTCGCATGCCCTCATTTTCATAGAGCTTTTGTCACTTGGTTTGGATTATTCTAAAATCATACTCTCAATAAATTCAACTAAATTTTCGATTACTAACAGTATGCTGCATTCACTGATTCAGAATCAAACTGAAAACCAATCTGTTGTTCTGAAAATTTGAGAAATAATATTTTACGCTGTTGTAATGCAGAAGAAATATCGCAAATAACTCGTACGCAAATCAGATTCCATGCTAAGCCAATTTCAAGTTCCTTTCTCAAGACATAAACAGAAGAGAGAGAACTTCTCAAGGGCTCCTACCTTTTCCAGTCATATCTATTTTAGAAGTACTGTCAATCACTAAGCTGTCAGCCTCAAACGCCAGAATTCCTCCCAGGCCATCTTTCTGTCCATCACATGTCAGGACACATTTGTTAAGTAAAGATACTCTGTCAAATGATGGAAGCCTCTGAGCGATCAAACATGTTAGGTGGTCCTTTTCAAGATCCATTGTGATGGGCTTGTCAAAAACAACTCGGCATTGTGATCTGTAATTATACAGATATAGAAAGCATTGATTAACGGATTGATACATTAACTTACTAAGTTTAATAATTGATTAACTGATTTAATGACGTATTAAAGGACTACAAGAATGAAAGGGTGGGTGAAAGAATGAAAACATAAATTTAATGGTATTTTTATGGAAACAGACATTTGGTCAGTCAGTTATTCTGTCATTCAATCAGCTAATCAGCCAGTCAGTTATTCTGTATTTTAGTCGGTTAGTCGAGCGCAACCAGTCAGCAAGTCAGTCAGTCAGCCAGTCAGTTATTCTGTCTTTTAGTCAGTTAGTCGACCACAGCCAGTCAGCAAGTCAGTGAGTAAGTCAGCCAGTCGGTAATTCAGTCATCAAGTAGTTGGTCAGTCCGTCGGTCAGTTTCGTCTATATTACTTTGCCAGAAGCCAGAATTCAATCGGGAAATTGATTAGACACTTAAAACTTTTTTTCGTAAATTATTCGCAATCCAAATTGTCATATAGTTCTCAAATAAGTTTTGAGGCACAAGTTCCTAGAAATTTTCATTCTTACTTTTTGTTTCCAGGCACCGGTGTAACGTCTTGTGCTGTGACCACTTCATATTTGCCATAATTGATCAGTTTTCCTTTGCTGATAAATAGTAACAGTTTGTCTCCAGTCTCGAGGCCATCACATGAATACAAATCCATGTTTTCCTGCGTGATAACGGCAACTTTCCACGACTTCGAGTGATCAGTATTACACAGGTTGACCGTTTGTCCATTGCACACAAAACCATTTGCTATGTTTACGACAAAAAAAAATTCAGGGAAAAATCCATTCCGCCATAAAATGATACCAGAACCAGAATTTAACAAGATAAGGGTGCAAGATCATGATCCAAGATCATAATCGAAGATATAGTCCTGTGTTAATCAATGATTCCAAAATATGTACCACCCTTTTTAATAGACCCACTTATTTTTCTTCTCATAAAATATAAAAATGTTCGTGTGGCCAATACCGAAAGAACCAATATCCATTGTTCGTGTGGTCATACCTTTCAAAGATCAGGAATCAGCAAATTATGTTAAGAAAGAGCTCAAGAATCTTAGCATGAAGGTGCAGACAACTGTCCAGCCAGTATTTGTTAGCCGCAAAGTTGGCCAAGATCTTAAAGTACGAGAAATCAAACCACAGATCGTCAACCAACAACGCGTGGTTTATCGGTTTCAATGTGACCTGTGTGATGCGGGTTATGTGGGCTATACACGCGGACACTTACACACACGCGTGGATGGACATAAACGAAAGGCATCTTCAATATATAAATACTACCACGAACGGCACAGCGAAGTCCCCAAAGACCTACTGAAACGTTTTAGCATTCTGAAAAAGTGTAGTAGCAAGTTCGATTGTTTGGTGAACGAAATGCTTTTCATCAGAGACCTAAAACCCACTGTGAACGTACAAAGCGATTCAATTTACGCAAAAGTATTTGTATAATTAGCTCCTAACATATTTATGCTAATTTAGTGTTACACCTTGCCGCAAACTTTGTAATTTTTACTTCTCCTTGACAATGGCGTCATGATGACACCGAAGCGTCGGTTTTTATCGTTGGTTTTTGCTTGTCTTTGCATAAAATATCAATTCCTTATTATTCCCGCTCGATTCCGGTGGAAAAAGAGTCTTACCGACATAAAGAAACAGTTTTGTGAATTTCTAGCATATCTCAGTATGCTTTCCGCAAGTGTTCGTGTAAATGTTACCAAACAGTGTCAGTGTACCATAACTTACTTTCCACATCAGTGCATTCCGAACAAGCCAAGACTCCCTGTAGAAAAAGAAATAGATGTTTTCTAGCTTAGTTTGTGAAAAAGTGTATACATTATATGTACTGGGTAGCCTGTGAGCGGGAGAAAGTTTCTCTGCCCTGGGGAAATTATAAGGCCTTGAGAAACGCGAACCAGCAAGAGGTCTGTCAGGGCTTTGGTAGTGAAAATGAGTTATTAGTGCCAGACTCGCAGCAAACTTTTCTCCGACTCGTTTCCAATCTTTCCGCGAGCGGAAAAACAGTCATCCTGCTCAACATATACAAATTCACTCCGACGAAGGGTTAACGCTCGAAACGTCAGCTTTTATAACCGTAACGGTAGCCACTTTACCATTTCAACTTTGTTGATACATTCAAATTATATACGAATTACAATTACTTACCAAATGGATGGGACATGCCAGCCATAACAACAGCAGCAGCAGAAGATGAAGTTTTTGGATCATCTCTCCGTTGGCGGACGTGAAGACTACCTCTGTTTGCTTTCAGCCTTACGCGATAAAAAGGGAGAAACATTCAACAAACTAATAAATGTGTCAAGGAACTGTAGTACACGTGGTGATTCTCGGACCAAAAACTTCGAGTACAGTTTCTTTAAGGGAGAAAGGGTTTTTTAAAAGACATCTTGGACTTGATAACGGCAAGATCCAAGCGAGATCTTGGGAGCAAGGTCGAATACAAAGAAAGAATCTTTAGGTATCTTTGTTGACATCTAATTTAGATTATGTAAGACCTCAATGGTTCATTGTTCCGTATCCACGTCGTCCTTTTTAAAGTCTGTTGACCATACTGACATAAAATCTGAACTTAGGGCTAATTGGTAATCTTCAGTCAGTTTCTTTTGAATAGAAATTCTTGCAAAGAACACCAAAAACCCTTTTCGGCTCGGTATTTACCTTAAAAAATATACGAATGATAAGTTCAGTGTTTTGCTTGAAAGAACACATTAACAAACTGCTGATTAAAAATCATTATAGACCCCATTCACAACATTAACTATCTAATGATTTTCGTAAGACTTGAGAGTTACTCTATCCACTGAGAATTATGACGCATCGACTCTTAAACATTGCTTTCGTTACAAAAACGTTTCATAATTTTGAATAGCGAGTGACGGCGGGGAGCGCTAAGAAATAAACTTAGAGTTGTGCAAAGTTTCATCAATCTTGAATTAATTTTTCCGTGCTCGGCGGATAGATCGATTTGAAGTAGTGAATACTGCCAGAAAGAAAACGCCTCAAAATAACAAACTCAGATACATACTTTAGCCTTACTGTGAGATAAACTCGTGCCCATTTGTACCCATATGATTTCTTGCAAGTGAGAGGTGTCACTTACCTAGAACGAAGAATTTTTTTTCTTGACCCTGAGGTAGAATTAATTCTTTTTTTAGCACAGAACCCTGCGAGTAATGAAAAAAGCAGGATGTGTTCAGTTATGTAGCGTTGATTCTCTGATTTGATTGGCTAAAATGTAGTGACTGACGTAAAATGTTTGCTATACTGTGCAATCTTATTGGTTGGGAGCGTTAGATTGACATTCGGCCTCGAACAAAGAACAATATGCGCCAAACTAGCGCCAAGTCAAATTTAAATTTTCCGCATACTCTCTATTTGATTTGACAAGCTGTCCTACTACACGATGGTCTAAGGAAGGAAAGCGCTCTCGTAAAGCGGAAAAAGTGTTGTAGGTGATTGAAAAGTTGACCCATCCACTTAGGAAAATGGCTGAAGTAATTAAAACCGAACAAAGAGTAAATACAACTGAAGTATTCATGCATTTAATCGTTGGTTCTTAAAGAGAAATATTGGCACATATGATAGATATGTAGTGATAGATGTTTAAAATATCATTTCTTAACTCGACTCACGAGCACAAAATTTACCATATTTCTTTCAAGATATTTCTTTACATCCGACGCTTTCGACTATGTCAAAACTGATTCCAGGGGTGCTTACTATTTGGCCAAAAAATTCGGAAATTTCGGTTTGAAGTCAAATGATAAGGTAATTTTCCGGAAATATCTTTCGGAAATTGTGGAGTACCTTCAGAAGTACTCCACTTTTTCCATTCGGAACGGAAGGTCATAAAATTCCGTTTCCAGGCCTTTCCGCTAGGATTGCCTTGGGTTGGAGCGGGACGAAACGCCTGATGGATAAATGGTAAGCTCAATCTCATCCGGTTGGTCCATGAATTCGGAAACTCCCTTACCTTTATGCCACGGTTACACCAATCGGATTTTTCTTACAAATGGTAAGCACCCCTAGTCTCCCAGCAGTGTCTGAGGTGCCTCTCACCTTTAAAAGCTTCAATCATGGCTGTGTACTCTGCAGCTTGGTAGTAAGGCATCACAACGCGAAATCCTGACGTTTGAGGTTCGGATCTCCGCGGTAACTTACACAAATGATGCTTTCGACATTGCTGATAATAGCTGATAATATCAGTTTGCAGGGCGTGTGTCATTTAAATATAGCAGCTAGTGATACAGCTTACCGTTCAGCGCGTAGAGAATCGAAGGTCTGAAGTTCGACTCCTCATTGAAACTCAGAGTTTTACCTTTATCTTATGCTGGTAACAAGACGAAAAAGAATAATTCTCTAACTTACTCCTTATTCCACGATCGTGACAAACAGTTGTTCCAACTCCAAATTTAAGCTGTCTCCTTTCTTCTTTTTGTGTCATCGGTATTTGAAGGAGTAAAATCGAACTGATTGGGTCCTGAGTAACGAAGTGTTTTATGCTCAAAGAGCACCGGGTAGCACTAAAGATTCGCGGCCCTAAATTGCGTAGGTTCCGAAGAGATATATTGTGGTCAAAGTGGCTCAAAACTACCTTCTTTGCTGCTAAACTGATATAAATGATCTTTGACTTTTCCACAATCGGCTGGCCAATTATTAAAATGGTAAATTTTTATTCAAGTCACAGATTTATGTCATTTCCTCAATTATGATCTAAATCTGCCACTTTGCCGGCTTTTCACGGCATGTCCAGAGGCCATTCAGGCTCTCAGAGAGAACAAGAATTTGAAATTCGCTTCTAGGAGAATTCGATCTCTCAATTTGAAAAAGACCTTTAAAAAAAGGCTCTGTGAACTATTTTCAACATTCATTATAAGATTGAATCAATTTTTTAATCAAGTTAAAATAAATAACGTAAGCTAAAATAAGATTAAATTTATCTTTGAAATTAATATTTGGAAATTATATTATAATAACTATTATTCATTTTATCTGTATTACGAATTATAACGTAATGATTTTCAATTCGCCTTTTTTTTATTCTTAAGTATTATAATCTATTGTATATAACACAACTATTTTTAAGCGAGACGAGATTAGAAATTATTTTTCTAATGAAACAGTGGTGTTTGTGCTGACAAATTAAATATCGAGTCATTACAACCTAGAAACCATTTTCGATCATGTTGACACTGGAAGCAAACACTATCCTTGTCATCACAGCCGGCAGTCTTAAAACAGCTATTGATGTTTCTTAAGACAAAATTTCCCTCGCAGTGATGCGCAAGGAAAGATTTGTCGTTTTCTTTTTAAACTATTAGGAATCGTTTCATTACTCGATCAATTTGATAATTTTTGTGCGTGAATATAATATACAAACGCAATAATCACATGAAATTGGTCTCTATCAGGAAAAAAACATGCATACCGCGAAAGGATGAGGAAATTGGCCTGTATTGGGCCGTTTCCTGTTCCTATTCTCGTGCTATACGAAAAGAAAGGATAACTGTGGGTTACGCACTCTTGGCAAAATGAAGCCAGTCTGTGAATGATCTAGCATTCAAATATAAAGGCTAACAGTAAATGTTTCATCACAAATTTTTTTGTTTGAGGATTGTTTTATGTGACTCGTTTTCAGAAGTATCGTATCACGTAACCTTAAACAATGCAAAATGTTTTGATAAACACCATAATTTTTTCATAGTTCTAAGCTTTCCTCACAAATACCTCTTTATTTGAACTATTGATGCGTTTTTGCCAATCATTCACAATCCTTCGACCGTATGTGACGTTTTAAACACTAGCGTTTTCAGAAGTCTTCGTTTTTTATACCTGTCTACACAAAGAATGAGGGTTTTTCAGAACAATAAATTTTGAAAGATTCCATATTTGAAATAATCTTTACGAGAGTGTACGGGCCATAGGCAATGGGGCAGGCGGGGCCATAAAAAGCCGTATGGCCCTGCGTGTGGTCTCGTACGATGCAAAATGCAAGATGGGTGGAAAGAAAAAGAGTTACAATGTGAAAAAAAATTATTCCATAGTCTCGTCTTATGTCTTATGGGCCCACCCGCTGTAGTTGAGAAGCACAAAGAACCACAGAGGTGCTTTGTAAAATCATGATCGGACTTGTCAGGGAGCCATTTTATAGAGAACTTTACGCTTTAGAGTGAATCTGCAACAATCACGTTTAGTACTGGAAGCAAGCCATTTTATAGAGAACTTTACGTTTTAGAGTGAATCTGCTACAATCACGTTTAGTACTGGAAGCAAGCCAGGTATTGTGTCATGAATGAGGCGGAGTATAGTCCAATAAATAAAGGAGGTAAGAAATTGCAGTGTCGCGTCGCCGGATGGGGAGTTATAACAAAGTAAATTTGGTTTTATCAACTGAGTTCATAATGTAAATTGGCCACCGTAAGGAGTTTTAAAGCTGACGTTTCGAGCGTTAGCCCTTCGTCTTTCGCCCTAACGAAGGACTAACACCCGCTTAGAAAACCAAAACTACTGATAGAGTATTTAACAATTATTCGCCTCAGGTTCGGTGAATATCGTCGAATAATCCCTGAGATTTCGTCTCGGGGATTATTCAACAATATTCACCGAACCTGAGGCGAATAATGGTTTTAGTATAAGTTCAGAGCTGAACAACAGAGAAATTTCTAACATAATAACATTTTAGTAACATTTATTAACTTTTTAATTTAACATTTTATATAAACCGCGCGGAGCAGTTTATATAGCGTCATATAAGGAACCGCTCGACCAATAAGATTGCTGGAAACTCTTTGCTCAGCTCTGAAATTATACTAATTAACAATTATTCGCCGAAGGCGAGGTGAATATCGTCGAATAATCCCCTCGACTTCGTCTCGGGGATTATTCGACGATATTCACCTCGCCTTCGACAATATTCACTGAACCTGAGGCGAATAATGGTTTTAGTATAATTTCAGAGCTGAACAACAGAGAAATTTCTAAAATCATAACATTTTAGTAACATTTATTAACATTTTATTTTAACATTTTATATAAACCGCGTGGAGCGGCTTATATAGCGTCATATAAGGAACCGTTCGACCAATCAGACTGCTGGAAACTCTTTGCTCAGCTCTGAAGTTATATTAAAGTCCGTTAGTCCCCGGGTCCTATTCCTTAGGTGTCCCCTTCCACTCCAGTACTTTCCCGGCATCCTATATTAGCAGCAATGGCGGACGCTTCTCCATGTGCCAAGTACAATTCCAAGGTTAAAGTCCGTTAAATTCTCCATTTTAAATTAGAAGGCCATGTTAGGCGCAGTAAAGCTATTGCTCTGTTTGGTACTACCTGCAGTTATACTTCAACAAGAGCTCTTTAACCAAAACTGTTCCGTGTATGCAGCAACGACGTTTTTTGTTAACACTTCTGGAGTGAACTCCGCCGATTGTGGGGCATCATCGAAGCCCTGTTACAGCATATCCTTTACCGTTGTAGAGTTGTCATTTAAGGGTTCAAACGATAAGTACTCTCGTCCCTTTCACATGTGTAATTCCCTTTATTGCACGTGGTTACTCTCTTATATATTACAATTTATGGAATTTATGGAAATCAATACACTACATCCTTCCCGGGCAACGTTCAAAAACAGTAATCAAATATTCAATCATACTAAATCGTATACAAATCAGTCTGGCTCAAAAATAAACAAAGTTTTCCAAGTCCTTTGTAGACTTGACGACGCGCCCTGACCTAGTGGTGACACTAGAGTCATTCTGAACAGCGTTATTATCAGAATGATCACTTTCTAGACAAGCATCAGCATTTTTCGTTTGCGATTCACTACTTTCCATAGCACTAGTTTGAGGATCAACCATGTCCGTTGATTCACTAGAGTCAGTAACGACTTCGCTAGTAGGCGCGTGCTTTAAGTATTTTGCGTTGCGAACTAGAGTGGTATCGTTTGAAACATTGACAACGCTGAAAGTGTCCCTCCCTTGGGACTTAATGATAGCATGCTCAGCCGGAGAAAATTTCGAGTCTAGCGTGTTTGGTTTCATGTTCGCACAAAAGACAACATCGCCGACACGAAAGTCGTGCGGGGTCGCGCTCTGCTTAGCATCGTGATAACTCTTTAAACGATGTTGATACGATTCGCATCCTGCCCGATGTTCTCGATCAAGTGCTTTTTTAGCGCCTCGTGTGCAATGTGAGTTACCTTCATGCTCATTTCTTGAGTCAACAATAGCATAGCGGACGATCTCCCACTGATTGGATGCGGACTCGCTCGATAAAGCATGAGAATTTTGGGCAATTCGGTTTGCCAAGACTTCAACCTCAGAGATCGCGGCTCGGAAATTTTTCTTGAGATATCGATGAAACCTTTCTAGTTTCCCATTGCTACACGCGTAATACGGAGACACGCGAATGTGTTGGATGCCACATGATTTGAGGTACGCGTCAAATTCTGCGCTGATAAATTGTTTGCCGTTGTTGGAAACATGTTCGTCTGGGTATCCAAATCTAGCAAAGATAGCTGTCAGTGCTTTAATAACTTCACGGGAAGTTATCTCTTTGATGATGCATGCTTCTGGATAGGAGGAGTAGTGGTCAATGTAAGTCAGGATATGCTTACCATCAATACGTCCAACGAGATCGACTGCTCCTTTAATCCACGGACCACGAGGTAACGGGGTCGGTTGAAGCGGTGTGTATCTGTTAAGCGGCTGGTTTACAACACAAGCACTGCATCCCTTAATCAGAGTTTCAACGTCTTGGTCCATGCCGGGCCAAAAGAAACGCGCACAAAGGAATTGCTTAGTTTTAACTATGCCTTGATGCGTTTCATGTGCTAGTTTTAGAATTTGTTTTCGTACCGACTCCGGAACAACAATGTGATTTCCTCTAAGTATGACTCCTTCAAAACCTTCAGGTTGTATTGACGACATCGCTCGAAAACATGCCGAAGACGCTTCACAAGTTCTGGCATGGTTGGAGCATGAATAATTACGTCGTCAACCGAAATGCGTACACCTTCAACACCAAAAAGTATCTTTTCCATTATTTTTTGGAAGGCTTCGCTTGCGTCACTAAGTCCAAAGGGAGTAAGCTTAAACCTATAACAGCCCTGTGGCGTGATAAACGTGGTAATGTACCGCGACTGCTCAGCTAGCGTGAGCTGAAAAAAATCACTCTTTGCATCGATCTTTGCAAAATACTTAGAGCCGCGCAGTACATGCTGCGTATCATCAACCTTGGGTAAAACGTAACGTTTTAATAACAGCCTTATTCACTTCGCGTAAATCGCAACATACTCTTAATTCTCCAGATTTCTTTGGAACGATAACTAGGTTAGAGACCCATGGACTAGGCTCAGTGACATCCTCAATAATGTCTTTTTCTAACATCCTGTCAAGTTCCTTAGTAACCGCTTCAATTTGACTGACAGGTATGCGTCTCAGATGTTGAATTTTTGGTTTGACCTCGGGGTCAATTGTAATCTTATGTTCAAAATCATTTACCTTTCCTAACCCGTCAAAGATGTTACTATACTCCTTTAGCAGTGAGTGAAGCTCGCCATTATCATCATCTTGATGCACGGAGTTGACTTGAGTAAGTACTTTTAGTTTAAAGCTAGACTCTCGTCCTAAAAGCGATTCAGCGTTACCCTCGATAACGTAAACATTTGAACTTACAACATCGTCACGCACTCTGATAGTAGCATTAAAATACCCCTTACATTTTAATGGCTCTTTCT
Organism: Stylophora pistillata; assembly: GCF_964205215.1. Lineage (NCBI taxonomy): Eukaryota > Metazoa > Cnidaria > Anthozoa > Scleractinia > Pocilloporidae > Stylophora > Stylophora pistillata. The sequence continues at coordinate 3,273,558 of NC_142524.1, read as the reverse complement.
GGCCATACGCTGTAAAGCGTTTCTCGGTAGTGTTCAGTTCATAGTTCTTAAATTGCGATTGATACAGCTTGGAAGATATAATGTTGTACTTACAGCCTGTATCGACTATCATTCGAGTCTTTTGTCCATTCAGTTGTACTGTGATCAGTGGAACTGTTAGCGTTGTTGAAGGACAGTACTGGTTCGTTCTCATCATCTGAACTTTCGTCAAGCCATGGCTGTGCTTTCAGGCTACGAATCTTGTTGGGTCGCTTCTTCTTCTTCGCTGGCCTCTGCTTGGCCCGGTTCTGGTCTGAACTCTTAAACTTGGATCGGCAGACTTTCTGTAGGTGTCCTACTTTCTTGCACGAGTTGCATCTGGAGTTTATCGCACCACACTCGGTCGCATTGTGGCCGTCCGTTCCACCGCACCGATAACACGTGCATAATTTCTGAGGTGTTTTTCTCTGAGGTGTTTTCGATGGTCTCGATCCGTGTGCCACGTGGTCGATTCGGATCGGATTTTCTTTGCTTCCATTACACAGAAGAAGAGCTTCTTGTGAGGCGGTCTCTTCACTCCGCGCAATCTTCATGGTTTTGGACAGATCGAGGCTCTCTTGCTGCAACAGGTTCTGCTTCAGTGTTCTGGAATGGCACTTTTCAACGATCTGGTCTCGAGTCATTTCTTCCTCCAACGCACAAAGTCGCAGGATTTTGCAAGTTCTCTTAGGGAGGTCAGATATGTGTCGATCGGCTCATCCGGCCTCTGTGCTCGTGATCTGAACTTGTAGCGCTCTCCGACAACGTTCCTCTTTGGAGCCAAGTACCCGTTAAGGGCGGCTTTGACATCATCATACTTTTCGTACTCTCCTGGCAGCGTGTTGAAGATACGTTGAACCGCCGGACCAAGGCAGTGCAACAGTGTGGCCCGTTGAACGTTATCAGGTTTGGTCGCAAGGCCTGAGACAATCGCGTAGATTTCGAAAGCGTTCATTCAAGGCTTCCACTTCGTGTAGGGGTCTGAAGCGTCAGCATTGAAGGGTGTTGGCGTTGGTAGAGAACGTTCCGTCTCGTCTGAGGATTCGTTCAGTTCTGCCGCTTCTGGCTCTGTCTCATCAGCGAGATCTGCTGAAGGTTCTGTTTCTGGCTGCGCTGGGACGTCTTCTGCGTTGTCTGCACTTAGAGGTTGTTCACCATCCTCGTCGCCAGTGTGTAGAGTTGTCATTTAAGGGTTCCAAAGATAAGTACTCTCGTCCCTTTCACATGTGTAATTCCCCCTTTATTGCACGTGGTTATTCTCTTATATATTACAATTTACAGGTACTCAGGAATAGTAGTTTTACAGCATGCAGTTGTCACACAATGTAACTATTGTACAGCATATGGTGTGATATGGTTGTTATGGAGATCAATACACTACAGCCGTAGCGACTAGAAAGAACGTTAGCTCAATAATTGTTAATATTTCCACGGGAAGTTATAAAGAGGCGGAAAGTTTTAAACTGGATTGTGGAAGATGGAGCTTACGGAAAGTTACTTTTTGGGACATACCATTAGAGACAGCACGTCACCCAAGCCGAAAATAGACTGAACACTGTAAGGTACTTGGAAGGGGAGGTCTGGTTTCGATAAACAAGAGCACCTGTCGTCTAGTGCGGCTTCGCAAGGTGAACATCAGTGCTAAACGATCACTAACTATTTTGAATTTAGATATCGGTTTACGTTTTGCTTAAAAAAGCCGCTCCTGTTTACAAAGAAATGACACGCGATTGTTTCAGAGAACTCGTCGTAAAATGTAGTTTGCCTTGAGAAAAACATGGAATCCAGCGCTCTAAGAATATTTAAAGTAAGTCAGGAACACACTTGCTCACTTTCCTTATAATATTAACAAAAACAGCAACAACTAATAGACAAACAAATCAAGCAAATCAATAAGATCTGTCCTTTTATGTTCTCCGTATCAATTGTTTCTACACCCCACCTTTCTATGCATTTTTGGGTGCATCTTAAAAAAGTCATTGAAGTATTGAAATCTGAATGTATTCGTTTTAAGCAGGCAATCGTTTCAAACTGACGAATTTTTTTTTGTACACTACACAAGTAATTATTTTGAATCAATCTTAATTGCACCTTGTGTAGTCAGTTCTTATCAACATACCGATTTCTACTTCACTTAACTTTGTGAAAAGCAAACTGACCTCTGCCAGATAAGATTGTTAATTTCTGTTTCATTTGAAATATTTCTTTCCCTGCTCAATATTGTAAAGCACATTTGAGCATATCCAAAATTAAAATGTAATAAAAAAAATATTTCACATTATTATTATTATTATTATTATTATTATTACAACCCTCTGGCCTCATTTTAAAAGAAAAACTATTGAATATAACTTGCACATTGTAGAGAGGCTAGGAAGGCTTTTAGAACTAAACCAAAGTACTTTAATTCCAATTTGACCTTGTTATGAAAGAGGTCTATTGCATTGCAATATCATTGTGTAATCAACAGTTTTCAAGTATATATCAAGAGTATTAATTGCTTATGCACTTTACTTGGCAAATAATTCATGGGTGTATGATGGCAAGAAAGAGAGAGAGATAACTGAGAAATGGTGCTTGTCAAGACTGTGAGGAACTTATCATCTCAGGTAGCTGTGCTTCTTCTAGGAATCACAGACCCTTAATGTCAATTGGGCAATTGCAATGAGCTTCTTATTTACTTGTTGTTACATTAAGTTATGTTAGAACAAGAAACATAACCTTGACAGAGCTCAACAACATCGCAACCTGTGGGGTTGCCAAAGTGACTAGATCTTATACAGCGGCAATTACCTTTTTGTGCTCAGTTCCCAGCTGGCCACTAAGATTTTTTACATTTGTGTTTTCAATTTCCTTAGATCCCTTGGGAGTTTCTCATTTCTAGAAACTGGGATCTGGACATTTAAGTGAGTTCTCAAATATAGTCCCGTAGATGATGTTTCAGTAAGTGAAAGCGTTACATCAATCCCGCAACAGTAATTTCCGGTCACTACAGGATTATCTGCAAATATTTTTTCAGCCTTTGTGACTCTTTTTTCGGATTAAAGTGAAGTTGGTTCGTCTCCTTTCAAGAGCAAATATGTAGCTCTAAATGGAAAAAAAATTACCGTAAGTAGGTAGAAGATCGTCGAAGGGTTTATCCCATATCATGTCTTGAAATGAATCAATAGTTGTTGCCAATATCTCACGCTTAGTTTTTGGCTGATGAAAGCCTTTCGCAAACCACTCCATCTCCGCCTTGAAGGCGTGGGGCATTTGTCTTCTGCGAATTGCATTAGAAGGATTCATTTCCATTAGATAAACAGTGAAAAAGTCAGGATTTATTCAGGAATTTCAATTTCCCGCAATTCGCACTTATCGTGACTAGGTACCAACTCCCTCTGAGTTATTTCTAGTGTCCAGTCTATTTTCGGCTTGGGTGACGCGCTGTCTCTAATGGCATGTCTTTTTGGGGAGAGCAGTAAGTGAACATAGTAATTTGTGTTATGATGGCTTTTCACGTGATAACTTATCAACTGTTTTCTACTTTGATTTTCTCCAACTGTGCTTATAAAAAATGCTGTGATATTTTTCTCTTCTTTGGTTTCCTTTTAAATTTTTTTTGTAACCTTTTCAATGGGGATAAGCAACAATTGGTTGAAGTCGACTTATCACTTAATGTGCTGCTCTGTGAAGTAAACTTGACTGGCTAAATAGCAGGCCAGTGATTCACCAAGCCTGTATGTCAGAAGTGACAGTCTGCCAGTGCTCTGCAAAAGGAACAAATATAAGCATCACCGGTAGTTCATCCAAGATTATTCTTAAATACACCAACATTTCAAGCAGTTCGGATTATCAGCCAAAGTTACCATTCCTATCGATGACAACCCTTTCAGGATTTCACAGTTTCATGCAGATCTTAAATTCCGACTTTGTGAATAATCTTGGGCCTATCCTCACAGTAGAAAACATTTATCAAACATCTATTGTCGACTCACACTTAGAAGAAAACAAAGGGCAGTCGGATGGTGCCATCCTAACAGGACATGTCACATCTTAGGATCTCTGGAACAAATTTATTAGAAATGTTGGAAGTTTACTGTTTTTAGACTGTGATCCTTCTTTGTCCAGTTTAGAGGTGAGTTTAGAAATAATAGCAAGCTTTCTATATTATAATATAATCCATCCATTAATTCTGGCGCGATTTTATTGGTTACTTTACGTCACGTGGTGCAAAATCACAGGACAGTTATCACGCAATAACCCCCGTCCGCGTCGATATTTGTCCTCTGATTTTTTCTGTGAAAATGAAACATAGTCAACACAAGAGTTTCAACTTTTCCGTTCTCCTATTTACATGGGAGGAAACCAAACTGGTTTTTTCTTTTTTTTGCTTGTTTGCTTGCGCCAATCACGCGCATTCGCCATCAGATCACCACTGGATTTTTTTACTGTGTTTTCCTCAAAATGTCATATTTGCCCTCGAAGCTTCGCTTCTCGGCCAAATATTCACTTTTCGGACAATCTCTCAGCCGCGGACATTATCAGCCGACATACCAGCCGCCCGAAAGGGGTTTATTTGCTAAAACTTCCACTCATCATGTTAACATATAACCTTTTTTGCCCACAAGTTTTCTTTCCTTAATTCAGTCAGCTGAGCTCCCTGGACCAAAAACGGAAAGTCTACCGTTATATTAGGATGCCACCTATGGTTGGCGAAATGATGCAAAATTCAGGAACGTTGTATACATTCACATTCACCAACATATTGATTCACATTCACGATTTATATTTTCATTCACGAACAAAAACCGCTATATACATGCCATTAAAATTCATTCACATTCAGGAACACTCTATTCAACAATTTTATCTTCATTCAACGATGTCCATTCAGCAACTCCTGCGCAGCAACAGTTGCGCATTACGTCAATAGTCGCCGTCTTTTGGCGGCAATGTACTGAAAAACATTATGGCGAGCGGGTCGAACGAGGATATCGAAGAAACCATAAGAAGACGCGTTCGTGACGAAATGTTTAATTTTCAAGATGGACGAAGCAGAGTACAGAGTCTACTCAATCGAACAAGATCACTGATTCGAACAGCAACATGCAACATGTGTAAAAGGCACACATTTCTAAATATTTTATTTACAACAGCTAGAGTTTCTTGTAAGAAACGGCAAGATTTGTTGAAGGGAAAGTATAAGGGCTTCCGGCCTGATCTGGATAGTTTCTCTTAAATCAATATTGCTTGTACCCCACAGACGTTCACATTCATCCAAAAGATCCCATCCTGCTGAAAAGAGTTGTTCCCAGTTGAAGAGAGAGGTTGAAACACTCCCCGCCCGTTCGTCCGCCATCTTCATCAATCGAAATATCGTGGGCTCTGGGAGCCATGCTAATCGTGTAACGTAATGCGCAAATGTTGCTGCGCAGAAGTTGCTGAATGAATATAAAAACTCTGGAATGAAATTGACATCGTTGAATGAAAATAAAATTGTTGAATAGAGTGTACCTGAATGTGAATGAATTTTAATGTGCATGTATTTAGCGATCTTGAATGTGAACGGTTTTTGTTCGTGAATGAAAATATCAATCGTGTATGTGAATCAATGTGTTGGTGAATGTGAATGTATACAACGTACCTGAATTTTGCACCATTTCGCTAACCATAGCCACCGGAAACTGGAATTTTCCTATTTTTCAAAACTCTACAAAGGCTAAAAAAACTAATATCCACTGTTGTTCATTGAATAGAACGTTTTCTATACAAAATATCCAATTCTGATTGCACGACTCTAGTAAAGTTGATTTTTCATGTAACTAGTTGTCCATCCACAACTATTCAGTTTTTTCTGTGGTGATTTGACACATGTATTATGTATTTCGTTGTTTGCGCGCCCCGTGATTCAATCGACCTTTCTGCTGTTTCTCTGCTATTGGCTTAAATTTGGAACATACATAAAAACTATATATAACCATTCGCGCTTTTCAGTGCGTAAAACAGTTAACGTATTTTTCTTTGGATTCTTATTGATTTCTCGTGACATTATATTTCACCATAATTGGCTGTTGTAATAACGGCACGTACACTAACCTACTGTTGCCTGTGGTCCGTCCCCAGCCCCCCGCCTCTAATTCCGTCTGTGTTCTTTGCCCAGGGTACGTTAGAAATGTCTCCTCCTTTTCCCAGTAACGCGTTTGCCGGACAGTCAAATGTTTCGCCTCCGTACCCTCTACCCCCACGGGAATCACCTCCAGCGCCGCCAATGAATCCTGAAAATCAACAATACCGCTGACTACTACTTTATAGCAACACTTTGTTCGCACGTGAGTGTGACACCCACCCACTTCCTCCTATTCAATCCTGTTCCCTCACGGCCTGAATACGACATAAAGAATTATGCGTCAGAGAAAAAGCGTGAGGTCAAGATGGTTGGATATAAGCCGAGTTCTCTTTTTGCGTGTTTATGCACCGAGACGAAGCCTTTTAGGCTTTATCATACTGCAAAAAGATTTCACTTTAATAAGAATCAAGAATGACCTGTTTATTTCGAAAGTCGGGAAGGAAAGCCACTGTTTGTAGCACAATAAACCCAAGAGGGTCGTTTAATTTTTTTTGTTTTTGTTTTCACTATCTTCTGCCGCTTTTTGCGACTTCGTCGCCGACACCTTCCAAAATTTAAGCAGGTTGTAAGTCCGCTCCACGCACCTTTTTTGTTTGCGCGGGATCAAAGTGGATAATTCCGAGCGGGCAAGATGGGCCCATCCGCCGTTTTGAATGCTGAGTGGAGATATGGCGACTAGTTTGGAATCTGATCGGTCAATTTACAAAATACTGCAATCTCTTTGGCTCTCAGCTGTATTGCCCCCCTTTGCTACTTAGAGGACCCCCCTAAAGGATTCTAGGGATTATTAGAGCTGGGATCAGGGTATAGTAATTATAATTAATTTATCGAGAAAAAATTAAAATATTCATACCTTTTCCATTCATATCTATTTTGGAAGTGCCATCGATCACTTGGCTGTCAGCTTCAAACGCCAGAATTCCTCCCATGTTTTGTGGTCCTTTCAAGATCCATTGTAATGGGTTTGTCAAAAACAACCAACCATCGGGAACTGTTAAATGTAATTCATAAATTAACTGCTGATTTATCAAATTATTGAGTACTTGATTGATTTACTGACTGACTGGCTGACTACTAAAGAATGGATGGATGGATGGAAGAATAAATGGATTAATTTCATGTTATTTCTATGACTACAACCGTTTGATCAGTCTATCAGTCAGTCCCACAGCCAGGTGCTCAAAAAGCCAGCTATGCGTTCTCAGTCCCAGTCATTTCATCATAAACAACTTTGGCAGGTACTAGTTTTTCAAGCGATCAGGTAGTCAATTGAAAAAACAAAGAAAACTTGGTCAGCATATCCCACCTTATCATGTGGAAAAGTTTAGTCTGCCAAAGGTCGGAAGTCCATCGGCCGATCGAATAAGACATCTACCGTCATTCAGTCAGTCAGTCGCTCGGTCAGTAGGTAGATTATTCGGTCAGTCAGTCGGTCATTAAGACAGTCCGTCAGTCAGTGAGTCAGTCAGTCGTCATTTAGTCAGTCGGTCAGTCAGTCAGTCAGTCGGTCGTCATTTAGTCAGTCAGTCAGTCAGTCAGTCAGTCAGTCAGTCGGTCATTCAGCCAGTAAGTCTGTCAGTCAGTAGTCGTCATTTAGTCAGTCAGTCAGTCGGTCATTCAGCCAGTAAGTCTGTCAGTCAGTAGTCGTCATTTAGTCAGTCAGTCATTCAGTCAGTCAGTCGGTCGTCATTTAGTCAGTCAGTCAGTCGGTCATTCAGCCAGTAAGTCTGTCAGTCAGTAGTCGTCATTTAGTCAGTCGGTTAGTCAGTCAGTCGGTCGGTCATTCAGACAATCAGTCAATCAGTCAGTCGTCATTTAGTCGGTCGGTCAGTCAGTCAGTCAGTCGGTCACTCAGACGGTAAGTCTGTCAGTCAGTTAGTCAGTCGTCATTTGGTCTGTTGGTCGGTCGGTCAGTTAGTCATTCAGACAGTAAGTCTGTCAGTCGGTCAGTCAGTCAGTCATCAATTAGTCAGTCGGTCAGTCAGTCAAATTATCTAGTATATGAATATGCTTCTCAAATAAGTTTTGAGACGCAATTTCTCACTCATTTAGTTCTTACCGTTGGCCGCCCGGCGTTACGCATTTTGCTACAACCACTTCATATTTGCCATAATTGAACAGTTTCCTTTGCTGACAAATGTCCCAATCCTCCAAGCCGTCACATAAATACAAATCCATGCTTTTTTCAGTAATAAAGGCAACTTTCCACGACCTCGAGTGATTATTCTTACACGGATTGACTGTTTGTCCATCACACAAAAAACACTAGGCACTATGTTTTAAACAAAAAATAACTTAGAGACAACATTCATCCCGGCTTAAAATACGAGAGGAAGAATTTGACGAGGTAGGGTTTCAAGATAGTATCATTATCGAAATCTTAGATGTGGTATCACTTGATCCTGTCCAAAATATGTTACTCACAATTACTTTTTCGATGACTCGCTCATTGTCTTCTCGTGAAATATTAACTCCTAATTATTCTCATATAACATAAGAAAACAGTTTTGTATTTTTCTCACATCGTCTTACGGTTTGCTTTGTGTTTCAGCTATACAGTCCTCCTCCTCCTTTAATATAAGATATAAGATCAAGATCCAAGTCAGGCGAACTATATACCACAACTTATTTTCAATGGCGGTGCATTCTGAACAACTTGAGACTTCCTGGAGACAAAGAAATAGATCATTTTTCGTTCTCCCGATTGATTGTGCTTAAGAAAGAAAAAAAACACCATTTGCTTCGACTCAGTTTTGTGTATAGACACGAAAAAATAGCATATGTATGATATTATCCAGTCGCTCCTTAATTTCTTTTCCGATTGATTACTAACGCCTCACAGTCAATAAAAGAATGCATCCTCACCAAATTGACAGAACATACCTATAACTGCGATTGGGTCTAGGAAAATGCGATACATGCAATTTTGATTCATAACAGAGCGTGATTTTGCTTTATCAATTGAACCAGCGACTGAAATTCCACCGGCTTATTAAAAAAGGTCTATAAACAATTTCTTACCCTTGTTCTAATGAATAACTTCTAACTGATTTCTTAACACCCGCTCGGAACTTGTCTTTGTTATCCAGCTTCCTTTCCCTTCACTACTTCATTTATTTGCACCCTATTACTCGGAGTGCCTTACGCTGACTTCTGCATAAGCCAGATAGCGAAAACACGCCAATTTTTGAAAAAAAAAACGTAGGAAGCTTGCTCACGTTACCTTTTTGTCTTCGACGTTGCCATTTTATTGACTTAATGCCATGCGGAAGTAGGCAGCAAGGGCCACTATGAGTTGCCATTGTTCTGGACTGACTAGCCTCTCACACATGTAATAATCCTTTTGTGTTTCCACGTGAAAGCGAGGCTAGAGATTCCAGAACAGTGGCAATTCAAATTGGACGCCATATTTGCATTCGGTGTACGGGTCATCGAGGATCTCTCAGTATCATCAAGCAAAAAGATTGAACAGAATCGCTGTCACTTTATTTCCTATTTTCCGTTCATTCAACTACATCCTACTGGTATTGCTAAGTCATTATACTGATAAAGCAAAGAGAAAAATTCTGAAATGAAAAAAACACTTGCTAGCGCCACCCATCGCATTCTTGGCTTCTCGGCGTCGTTTTCTTCCTTCTTGATGGACTATGACCAATTTAGCTCTTATGGGTTGCTCGACCTTCCTGCACCACCCAGCGACCAATTCCACCACCTCCCCCTGAAATACCAGTAATGTTATTATAGCTTCCATACAATCTTTTGGACGACAGTGATCTCTAGGTGGTTGTTGTTTCAAGAAATTCTCTGGTTTATTTATGTATCTAACTCCTTGATTTATACAGAGTAGCAATACCAACTTGATACTAGCTAGGAAAAACATTTTTAATCAATCAACAATACCGGCTGCAAAATAAAATCATTTTTATAGTTGATCAATATGAATACAGCATTGTTTTTTCTTGCCCTTTGTCACTGTTGTCAGGATTTTAACGTCATTGATAATTTTTAGATAAACGGTGTAACTCTGTAATCCATTAAAATGTCACGCCATTGTGGTGGTTAATTTCATCGCTATTAGTCTGGGGTTTCGTCATCAATTCGTCACTACCTTAAATGCATTCAGTTTGAGATTTTTTTCTGAAACTGCGCTTTATTAAAGGCGTCAAAAGTTCAATACCTTGGGTTGTTATATATTTTACTGAGCTTTCAGTTTACTAAGTAGTTTTTATATTACGGTATGGTTTACAGACTGAGGACGTTGTCTACTTACCACCGCCAGTTCCAAAAGCACATTTCACAGGAGCCCCTCCAGATACGGAAATTTTGCGGTTCGGATCTCCAACGAGTTTCTTGGTAAAGATGACAACACTACCGCCGGCGCCACTCCCCCCAGGGGCTGATCTGTGACCTTTCCGGTTGAGGCATTGTCCAGAGTTTCCTGCGTAAACGCCAGGATGCGGATTTTACAATGTTGACCAATTAACATTTGACATTTTTTTTTTATTTGTTTACATTTATTATTTGTATTGCGCCTTTTCTTTAATCATTCTTTAATTTTCTTCAGTTAATCACTTTTCGTTATAGCTGCCTATATAAAGGAGTGAAAGGATTAACATCCAAGGACAAGCTCAAGGCTGGTAAGTTTTCAAGTGAAATTGAAAACTCACCAGGAGGGAGGGGTGGATTGCATGCTCTTTTTGACCATACCCTTGGCATGGATGGTCCCGCGTAGTTCCAGTTTCCCGAGCTGTAGATACACCAATCCTCCTCCACTGCCGCCTTTCCCTCCAGTGTTGGGGTCATCGCTGAAGGCACTTGCTCCTCCCCCTCCACCTCCCCCTCCGTAACTCAGGTGAGTCGTGAAGTTGGTATTGCCAAATTGGACTCCACCTGAGTTTGAACAAAAGCATAGTGGTCTTTGTAAAAAGAAAGAGTTATTACCGCTCCCCAATCGGGAGCGCTTTTATATGTGTGCTCTATTTATTTATTTGTTTCATGATCTATCCAGAGTGTAAATTTCTCCAGTCGGTCAGAGATTTAGTGATAAAAGTTTACCCGCTGGAAAACATTGAAATGTATTCTTAAAAGGTCATTGTTTGAGTCTATGAAGGATCTATGACTTCGACGTGAATACACTTGATCACCTAGTTCTCAAACTCTTCATCAAAACAAAAGAGCTGACTGATGGTTCTTTGTTTCAATCGCTTTGGGAAAAAACAAATGAAAAAAATGTTTACAGACCTCCTCCACCACCTCCACCGTAATGATTGCCACAAGAATCACCTTTAAATTGAATTAAACATACCAATATTATCCAATAGTTTGATTAATCAGATTCCTAAACAGTAAAGTAATTAAAGCCCATAAATGAAAACATTTTCATGCGAACTGCCGTTCCTATGTACCGGAACGCTTTACAGCCTGGCCTGGCGGACTGCACAATGTGCACATCAAGACGTAATCATTACCTCCTCCACCTCCAGAGCTAGATGATCCCGCATTACCACCTGATGCTGACTTGTCGTAACAGTGGGGAGCTTGATTAGGAGGCCATTTTCCTGCGCTTCCTCCGTTGCCGCCATGTCCTCCTGGGCAGGACGACTGACCCCCACCCCCAGCGTGGGTACCGATCTACAAGAAAATGGTGGAAGAGAGCATTCGATAAACTCTTCTCTACCTTCTTGGATGGAGAACTTAGTTTCAAATTCCTTGTGAAAATTGGACACGCCCTGTAGGTTAAGGGAAGTTGAAATATCAAGACGCATATCTTCGTCTTCTCAGACGGTCGTAGTAGTAACCTAAGCTCTGTCTTCACACGGTTTTCACTCCAACACAAATGAAAATTAATGACTTACGTTTCCAGCTGACCCTCCCTTTCCTCCATCCTGACCACCACATCCACTGCCTCCACCCCCTCCTCCGCCACCAGAGAAGTGTCCACCCCCACCCCCACCGGCTGCACCATCGTCACTGTTGACAGTTGAGTCTCCTCCTCCGCCACCGGCATTGGTTCCTCCAGGACCTCCTTTGGAACCTAACGGAGAGTTTTTGTTACAATATTACGGAATGATATTCCATTCATCAAGTGAACTTGCAATTTGTAATGTTACCTTTTTCGCAAGCAAGTTCTTGTTAATTCAGTCAGCTGACCCTTCCTGGCCCGAAAACGGAAAGTCTAGCGTTATGATGCCGTCAAAAACTTAACTTTCCTTATTTTTCCAACCACTTCAAAAGTTTCTCTCTGATTGGCCGTTGTAATAACTTAGGCACGCATTCTAACCTACTCTTGTCTGTGGCCCGTCCCCGGCCCCTCCGCCTCCAATTCCGTTCGTGTTCTTTGCCCAGGGTACGTTAGAAATGTCTCCTCCTTTTCCCAGTAACGCGTTTGCCGGACAGTCAAATGTTTCGCCTCCGTACCCTCCACCCCCACGGGAATCGCCTCCAGCGCCGCCAATAAATCCTGAAAATCAATAATACCGCTAACTACTACTTTATAGCAGCATTAAAGTGTCTTCCCCCCCCCCCTCCCCTCTTTCTTCTATTCGATCCTATTCCCTCACGGCCTGAAGAGTTATACGACCGAAGTAAGGAAGATATGAAATGAGCATATGCAAGGGAACAAGCTCCCTCTGTATAAGAGGATTGAAAGGATTCCAAGGAATTTAAGAGCCGGAATCAGAGCAGGGGTAATAATTGTTTTACCAAGAGAAAAAAAAATTTGTACTGCTTATTACTTCGGACGTAGTCTTCAAAAAAGCAACCAGTTTTGCGCAAAGATCATAAAACTTGTAGCTCTTTTAGTAAAAACATTAAGCAATCTGATGAAGATGGAAAAATTCAGAAAACCTTCGGATGCCCTCATTTTCATAGAGATTTTGTTGTTTGGTTCGAACTATTCCAAAATCATACTCTCAATGAAATTAAACTTAATTTTAGACTAACAACAGTGTACTGCATTTACCGATTCAGAATCAAACTGAAAATCAATCGGTTCTTTTGAAAATTTGAGAAATAATATATTACGTTGTTGTAATAATAAAAGAAAAATCGCAAATAACTCGTACGCAAATCAGACTCCATGCTGAGCCATTTTCAAGTTCCTTTCGCAAGACATAAGGGAGCTTTAGCAACGACGACGACGACGACGACGACGACGACGACGACGGCGACGGCGACGGCAACGAAAACGTCGTGTTGAAATCTAACTTTTCGTTTTTGTAACTCTTTCGAGGTTGTTCCAATGTGTTTCACTTGGAAAATGCTGGCGAACTATTTAGGGACTATATCTCTACGAACGGCGTTAAAGCAAGGAGAAAGAAAGAAAAATTAACCGTCATGTGCTCACGTTCTCGAGAAAACCTAAAATTAATTGGTTATTTCACGTTGTTGTTTTGCCGAGAACGGCAAAGAAATGTACCAAAGTGTTAAACGCACGTACAGGGCGATTGTTTTGCTCATTAAGCCTATTGTTTTCTGCCGTTCTCGTTGCCGTCGCCGTCGTCGTTGCTAAAGCTCTCTATAAACAGAAGAGAGAGAACTTCTCAAGTGCTCCTACCTTTTCCTGTCATATCTATTTTAGAAGTACTGTCAATCACTAAGCTGTCAGCCTCAAACGCCAGAATTCCTCCCAGGCCATCTTTCTGTCCACCACATGTCAGGACACATTTGTTAAGTAGAGATACTTTGTCGAACGATGGGAGCCTCTGAGCGATCAAACATGTTAGGTGGTCCTTTTCAAGATCCATCGTAATAGGTTTGTCAAAAACAACTCGGCATTGTGATCTGTGATTATACAGATATAGAAAGCATTGATTAACGGATTGATACATTAAATTAGTAAGTTTGATAATTGATTAACTGACTGATTTAGTGACTTATTAAAGGACTAAAGAATGAAAGGGTGGGCGAAAGAATGAAAACACTATTTCAATGGTATTTTTATGGCTACAACCATTTGGTCAGTCACTTATTCTGTCATTCAGTCAGTCAGTCAGCCAGTCAGTTATTCTGTATTTTAGTCGGTTAGTCGACCATAGCCAGTCAGCAAGTCAGTGAGTAAGTCAGCCAGTCGGTAATTCAGTCATCAAGTAGTTGACCAATCCGCCGGTCAGTGTCGTTCTATATTACTTTGCCAGAAGCCAGAATCTTTTCGGGAAAATAGATTAGACACTTAAAACGTTTTAGCGTAAATTATTTGCAATCAAAATTGGCACAGCCCATATTGCCAATGTTAGCTATACATATATATAAAGTTCTCAAATAAGTTTTGAGACATACAAGTCGCCAGTAATTTTCATTCTTACTCATTGTCTCCAGGCAGCGGGGTAACGTCTTGTGCTGTGACCACTTCATATTTGCCATAATTGATCAGTTTTCCTTTGCTGACAAATAATAACAGTTTATCTCCAGCCTCCAGGCCATCGCACGAATACAGATCCATGTTTTCCTGCATGATAACGGCAACTTTCCACGACTTCGAGTGATCAGTATTACACAGGTTGACCGTTTGTCCATTGCACACAAAGCCATTTGCTATGTTTACGACAAAAAATAATTCAGGGAAAAAAATTCATTCCGCCATAAGATACTAGAACCAGAATTTAACAAGATAAGTGTAAGATCATGATCCAAGATCATAATCGAAGATTTAGTCCTGTGTTAATCAATAATTCAAAAATATGTCCCACCCTTTTTAATAGACTTACTTATCTGTCTTCTCATAAAATATCAATTTCTTATCATTCTCGCCCGATTCCGGCGGATAAAGAGTATTACCGACATAAGAAACAGGTTTGTGTATGTCTAGCATATCTCAGTACGCTTTCCACAAGTGTTTGTGTAAGTGTTACCCAGTCCCTCTCTGTTGTGACCCAAGTTGGGTAAACAGCGTCAGTGTACCATAACTTACTTTCCACATCAGTGCATTCGGAACATCCTAGGACTCCCTGTAGAAAAAGAAATCGATGTTTTCTGGTTTAGTTTGTGAAAAAGTGTCTACATTATATTTACTGGGTAGCCTGCGAGCGGGAGAGAGTTTCTCTGCCCTCGGGAAATTATAAGGCTTTGAGAAACGCGAACCAGCAAGAGGTCTGTAAGAGCTTTGGTACTGAAAATGAGTAATTATTAGTGCCAGTCGACTCGCAGCAAACTTCTCTCCGACTCGTTTCCAATCTTTCCGCGAGCGGAGAAACAGGCATCCTACTCGACATGTACAAATTACAATTACTTACCAAATGGATGGAACATGCCAACCACAGGAACAACAGCGACAGAAGATGAAGTCCTTGGATCATCTCTCCGTCGGCGGACGTGAAGACTGCCTCAGTTTGCTTTCAGCCTTACGCGATGAAAAAGGAAAAACATTCGTCAAACTAGTAAATGTGTCAGTCAAGGAACTGTAGTACAAGTGGTGATTCTCGGACCAAAAACTCCGAGTCCAACGGTTTCTTTAAGGGAGAAAGGGCTTTTTTAAAGACATCTTGGACTTGATAACCAAGATCCAAGCTAGATCTTGGGAGCAAGGTCGAATACAAAGAAAGAATCATTAGGTATCGTTGTTCACATCTAAAGTAGATTATGTGAGACCTCAATGGTTCATTGTTCCAAATCGACGTCGTCCTTGTCAACGTCTGTTGACCATACTGAAAATAAAATCTGAGCCAAAGGGCTAGTTAGTGAATTTTAGTCAGTGTCTTTAAATAGAAATTCTCGCAAAAAAACACAAGAACCCTTTTCGGCTCTGTATTTACCTTAAAAAATATGCGAATGATAATTTCAGTGTTTTGCTTGAAAGAACACATTAACCAACTGCTAATTAACAATTATTGTAGACCACATTCACAACATTAACTATCTAATGATTTTCGACTCAAGAGGAATTCAACCCACTGAGAATTATAACATAATCGACTCTTAAACATTGCTTTCGCTACAAAAACGCTTTTTATTTTTTGTATAGTTACTGCAGGGAGCGCTAAGAAGTAAACTTAGAGTTGTGCAAGGTTTCATCAATCTTGAATTAATTTTTTCCGTGTTCGGTGGATAGATCGATTCGAAATAGTGAATACTACCAGCAAGAAAACGCCTCTAAGTAAAAAGTTAGATACATACTTTAACCTCACTGTGAAATATACTTGTACCCATTTGTACCCATGTGATTTCTTACATGTAAAAGATGTCACTTACCTAGTAACGAAGAATGTTTTTTCTTGACCCTGACCTAGAATTAATTCGTTTTAGCACAGAACCCTGCAAGTGATGAAAAAGAAGCAGGATGTGTTCTGTTATGTAGCGTTGATTCTTTGATTTGATTGGCTAAAAGATAGTGACCGCCGTGGAATTTTTGCTACACCGTGCGATCTTATTGGTTGGCAGGGTGTAGATTGACATTCCGCCTCGATCAAAGAACAGTATGCATCAAACTGTTGCCAAGTCAAATTTAGATTTTCCGCATATTCTCTGTTTGATTTGACAAGCTGTCCTACTACACTGTGGTCTGAGGAATGAAAGCGCTCACGTAAAGCGGAAAAAGTGTCATGGGTGATTCAATAGTTGACCCTTCCACTTAAAAAAAATGGCTTTAGTAAATAAAACTGAACAAATAGAAAATACGACTGAAGCATTTATGCATTTAATCCTTAGTTCTTACAAAGAAAGATGTTGATACATTTGTGATAGACGTTTAAAATATTTCTCAATTTGACGCCGCGAGTACAAAATTTAGCATCTCTCTGTCACGATCTTTCAGTTTACGTCCGATGCTTTCGACCATGTCAAAACTGATCTCGAATCTCCCAGCAGTATCCAAAAAGGCCTCGATCTTAGTTTGCGGCGATACTCTGCACCTTGGCAGTAATGTATCACATCGAGAAATCCTAAAGTTTGAGGT
Source organism: Stylophora pistillata (assembly GCF_964205215.1). Classification (NCBI taxonomy): domain Eukaryota; kingdom Metazoa; phylum Cnidaria; class Anthozoa; order Scleractinia; family Pocilloporidae; genus Stylophora; species Stylophora pistillata. The sequence goes on along the minus strand of NC_142524.1, from coordinate 3,256,543 downwards.
TGGGATCCCCTTGGTAACTCACACAAGTAGTGTCGCTTCAGTTGACATTGCTCATGATAGGCCTTTGCAGGACGTGTGTCATTTAAACATAGTAGTGGCATAGCTTTCCGTAGAGCATGTAGAGAATTGTAGCACTGAGGTTGTACTCCTCACTGAAACTCAAATTGTTTCCTTTATCCTACGCTGGTAACAAGACGAAAAAGAATAATTCTCTAATTATAACACTTTCCTTATTCCACGATCGTGGAAAACCCAGGTTCAAATCTCTCTTTATTTGATGATCAGAAACAAAGTTTAAGCTGTGTCTCCTTTCTTCTTTTTGTGTTATTGGCATTTGAAGGAGTAAAATCGAACTGATTGAGTCCTTGGTAACGAAGTTTTTTAAGCATAAAGAGCACTTGGGCAGCAATAAAGATTCGCCCTTATTTGTGTGGGTTACGAAAAGAATAGATTGTGGTCAAATTGGCTCAAAGCTACCTTCTTTGTTGCTAAATAAAGATGATCTTTGACTTTTCCACAATCGGGTGGCCAATTATTTAAATCTATGATAAATTTTTATTGAATTCGCAGATTTACGTCGTTTCGTCATTAATGACCTAAATCTGCCACATTGTCGGCTTTTCACTGCATGGCCAGAGGCCATTCCGGCTTTCCGGGGAGCAAGAATTTGAAATTCGCCTCTAGGAGAATTAAGATCTCTCTATTTGACAAATACTTTTAAAAAGGCTCTGTGAACTATTTTCAAAATTTGTCATAGGATTAAATCGGTTTCTAATCAAGTCAAAATAAATAAGCTAAGCTAAAATAAATTAGGACTAAATTTGTATATGAAATTGATGTTTGGATAACTGATTTTAACTGCAGAAGGCCTTCTGGGCCTCATCAGAGAGGAGAACCGAGAGGGTCACCCCAAACGACCCAACATTTGTGGTGTCGTCTAAGCCATGCCAGAGTGCTAAAATAGAATAGAATAAACTAGTGAGCATGCGCAATTACAACAGCAATGACTCATCCCAGGTAGAATGCTCAATTTAGACATGAAAGCTAAGCTTTAGTATGCCAAAGAGTTATATAATTGATTTCATCTCTATAACGTAATGATTTTGAATTCATCTATTTTTGTATTCTTAAGAATTTTTATTATATCTTAAATATTTCGGCTTAAAATCCCATTTCAGGGAGCGCTATACATCCTTAAGTTATTTCTTGACGGTATACTGTATCTTTAAACCTGACCTTACATAAGTGGGGTAAGTTCTAAAAAAACTGTGGTGCTGCGTCGGTGGGCGTAACAAGGTAATTTGGTAATATCAGCTAAGTTGAAATTGTAAATTGGCCAACGTAAAGAGTTAAAAATTTCAACTTCAATTAGCCATTTTCCAAACGAGCGGCGGTCTGGGTACGTTTTGCAGCCATAAAGGCTCTTGGGATCGTTTGGGGGGACAACGTGAAGGTAAACAAACATGGCGCACTATAACTGCTGCACTCCAAGCTGCACTAATAGTTACAGAAATGCACCTACCAATTTACGTACGTAAGTGGGACGAGAGTAGAAATTATCTTTCTAAACAGTTGTGTTTAGAGAAAAAATTAAATTTCGAGAGGTTAAAGCCATTTTCGATGTTGACACTGGAAGCAAACACTATCCTTGTGATTTCAGCTGGCTGTCTTCAAACAGCTGTTGTTGTCTTTTAAGACAAAATTTGCCTCACAGTGATGTGTAAGAAAAGATTTGTCGTTTAAATTAAACTTCCACGAATTGTTTCATCACTCGATCAGTTCGATAAATTTTGTGCAGGAGTCACCAACATAGATATACAAATGCAATAATTAATCACGTGAAATGGATCATTATTAAGAAACGGAATTACGCAAACCAACATTTATACTACGAAAGGATGAGGAAAATGTCCTGTATTGGGCCGTTTCCTGTTCAAAAGGAAAGGAAAAGGAAAGAAAAGGAAGGAAATTTGTGGGTTACGCGCTGTGGAAAAATGTAGAGGTTGTGATCTTGCGTTCAAATATAAAGGCTAACAGTAAATATTTCATCACAATTTTTTTGTTTGAGAATTATTTTATGTGACTCGTTTTCAGACATACCCCCGTGTCACGTAACCTTAAACAATGCTAAATGTTTCGATACACACATAATTTTTTCATAGTTCTAAGCTTTCCTCACAAGTACCTTTTCATCTGAGCTATTAATGCGTTTTTGCCAATCATTCACAATCATTCTACCGTATGTGACGTTTTATACACTACCGTTTTCAGAAGCCTTCGTTTTTTAACCTGTCCACAAAAAGAATGAGGGTTTTTCAGAATAATGCAAGTTGAAAGATTCCATATCACATTTTGAAATAACTTTACAAAATTGCACGGGCTGTAGGCAATGGTGCAAGCTGGGCCGTAAAAAGCCGTATGGCACTGCGTGCGGTATCGTAAGTTGCAAAATGCAAGATGGGTGAAAAGAAAAAGAGTTGCTATGTGAAAAAAAATATTCCCTCGTCCTTTCATATGGACCCACCCGCTGAAGTTGAGAAGTACAGAGAACCACAAATCAGTGTACTTTATAAAATTATGATCGGAATGGTCAGCAAGCTATGTTATAGGGAACTTTACGCTCTGTAGCGAATCTGAAATAATTACGTTTATTGCTGGAAGTAAGTAAATTATTGTGTTATGAATGGGGCAGAGTATATCCCAATGAATAAAGGGGGTAAGAAATTGCAGTGCTGCGTCGGTGAGGAAGTACAACAAAGTCACTGTAATGAGTTTGAAAGCTGACGTTTCGAGCGTTAGCCCTTCGTCTTTCGCTCTGACGAAGGACTAATGCTTGCAACGTCAGCTTAGAAACTCTGTATGGTGGCCAATTCACTTATCAACTCAGTTGATAAAGCCAAAATTATAGAGTATAGTCCGTTGGTCCCTGCGGTCCACTCTCATTCCTTCAGTTCTTCGTCCATTCAAGTACTTTCCCGGCATCCTTTAAAAGCAGCAATGGCGGACGCTTCTGCATGTGCCAAGTACAATTCCAAGGTTAAAGTCCGTTAAATTCTCCACTTTAAATTAGAAGGCCATGTTAGGCGCAGTAAAACTATTGCTCTGTTTGGTACTACCTGCAGTTGCACTCCAACAGGAGCTCTTTAACCAAAACTGTTCCGTGTATGGTGGAGCGACGTTTTTTGTTAACACGTCTGGAGTGAACTCTGTCGATTGTGGGACATCATTGAGGCCCTGTAAAAGCATATCCTTCGCCGTCAATCTAGCGACCAGAAAGAACGTTAGTTCACTAATTGTTATTATTTCCACGGGAAGTTATAAAGAGGTAGAAAGTATTAAACTAGATTGTGGAAGATGGAGCTTACGGAAAGTTACTTTTTGGGGAGAGCGGTAAGTGAACATAATAATATGTGTTATTATGGCTTTTCACGTGATAACTTATCAACTGCTATCCACTTTGAATTCTCCAACTGTGCTTATTCAAAAAATGCTATGATCTTTTTGTCTTCTTTGGTTTCTTTTTAAAGTTTTTTTTTTTTGTAACCTTTTCAATAGGGATAAGCAACAATTGGTTGAAGTCGACTTATCACTTGATGCGCTGCTCTGTGAAGTAAACTTGATTGATCTTCACTGGCTTAATAGCAGGCCAGTGATTCACCAAGCCTTTATGTCAAATGTGACAGTCTGCCAGTGCTCTGCAAAAGGAACAAATATAAGCATCACTGGTAGTTCATCCAACATTATTCTTAAATACACCAACATTTCAAGCAGTTCGGGTTATCAGCCAAAGTTACCATTACTATCAATGACAACCCTTTCAGGATTTTACAATTTCATGCAGATTTTAAATTGCAACTTTGTGAATAATGTTGGACCTGTCCTCACAGTAGAAAACATTTATCAAACATCTATTGTCGACTCACACTTAGAAGGAAACAAAGGGCAGTTGCATGCTGCCATCATAACAGGACATGTGTCACATCTTAGGATCTCTAGAACAAAATTTATCAGAAATGTTGGAAGTTTACTGTTTTTAGACGATAATCATTCTTTGGCCAGTTTTGAGGTGAGTGTAGAAATAGTAGCAAGTTTTCTATATATATCTTATTAACCAAGCATGAGGGCCATACTGGGAGAATATTGGCCTGAGGTCTTGACAGTATGGACCGAGTGCAGCTCGGTCCGTACAAAAAAGACCGAGGGCCAATATTCTTCCAGTACGGTCCCGAGCAAGCTTGGTTAATAAGAGATTTATTATACGACTGAAGTTCAAAGGGACACAAGTTCGGTATCATTCGGCACCATTCGGGACAGTGGCCGGTCCAATAATGAGAGAATATTGACTGGCAATAGAGCATTTTGATTGGTTGATTTTAGTTATTGGCCCCCTGACTGCCCGGGTCGTGTAATAATATAATATTATTTTAGCTCTCTATTTAGGGCAGTTAGCCCTAACTCCCAAGATCTGGTTGTTGATTCTCCCTTCTAGGTCTTGGACATTTCCTTGTAAACTAGTAACAAGAATTTGGTGTTAGACCAAGATAACAACTTCTCCTTGACAAGTTTGAGTATTCTCAGTACTTGTTTGCTGGATAATGTAGGGCCATTGTAAGGAGAAGCTACATGTTAATCACTTCTGGGACTTAAAGAGTTAATGAATCAAAAAGAAGAAGACACCTCATGGTTTGTTTTATACTCGAATTAGTATTTATTTTTTTTTCCTTGGTTACTAGGAGTGTGAGTTCAGCTGTAATGTGGTCAACAAAAGTTTGTTTTTGTCACCTGTGCTGTTGCAAAATGTTCATCAAGTATCCTGTAATAACTGTACTGTAGATACAGACTGCCCAGGTAATATGTCTGGTTGAAGTTACAAATTCTGAAGTATTTTAAACTTTTTGATTGAGTCCCTTGTATACCAGAGTCAAATCTGGGGGTTGTGAACTAAAACTTACTGTGCTATTGGTTGCAACAAAGTGCCAACTATGCTATATTGCATACATGTGTGTATGGGCCATTTTTTAATTCAGATAACCATTACATTCTGATTAAGGTCAGCTGGATAACTTCTTTTTGGAATGGAGAGCTTCAGAGTTTTTATTTTATTATTTTGATAACCAAGGCTTGCATTTACCTTTGCCTCCAAGTTCAAAGATTTTTCATCTTGCTGTCATTCCCCTTTTTTCTTGAACTGGGTAAGGAAATAAAGTGAAACCTCAAGATAGCACCCTCTTGCTAATAAGTTTATGTGTTCACATCAGCTTGCTTGAGAAGAAATTACTTGTTGATCCCATTTAAGCTCTCGTGGTTTTAAACATATGGGAAGGGCTTGTTGGGCATAGCCTAGAGATCTTTTTTCTCATGTTTCAGTGCGCTGTGGTCCAGGGGAGTTTCTGTCAAGTAGCATCCTTTGCAGCCCTTGCCCAGCTGGAACTTACAGCTTAGGAACTGTGTCAAACAAAACCATGCTGCAATGTACAAGGTAAACTTGTACATTAAACTTGTATATAAGAATACCAGCCATCAAGAACACTGAGATCATCAACTCGCTTACAGTTATGCATCCCACCTATTAAATCCAATTCCTATGGTGGACGCGCTTTTTCAGTATCTGCACCGAAACTATGGATCTCAATTCCCGAGTATATTAAAAGAGGGGAAACAGTAGAAACATTCAAAACTAGGCTTAAGACATTTTTGTTTAAAAAACATTACTGTCAATTAATTACTTATTCTTATAATAATCTGTTGTTAGGCGCATTGAGATTAGAAATGCACCCTATAAGCATCTACTTATTATTATTATTATTATTTTTATAACTGTTTGTGATGATAAGTAGAAACTGAAGGGTGGTTTCCTGAAAAACAATTGGGATTTACCCCTCTGGAATGACTGATAAGATTTAATCAATGTCGAAGCTACATGTACCTTTGGGGCCTTTTAGAAAAAAATTTCATGGACAGGAAAAGGACTCCAGAAAGTGAAAGTAGCTTGTGGTAGAAAACTTTATGCATTTATTTCACAATGATTACAGTTAATCAATGTTGAAGCTACCCTTGAGGCTTTTTAGACAAAAATTTCATGGACAGGAATACAACTCCAGAAAGTCAAAGCAGCTTGTGGAAGAAAACCTTCTGTGTTTATTTCACGATAAATGATCTTGAATAGGTAGATACAAGTAGTAGTGTGCATATGGGTTTAGCCCGACCAGTCCATATTTGTTGGTAGAACCTCGAATTCCTCGAATTACCATGCAGGAGATTAAGGGGGATGTATTAGAGAGGTAGTTTATTAGAGGGGGAGAGGGGTGTGTTAGACAGTGGGCTTTTAGAGAGAACTTTACCCAAGTGAGGGCATACCCAATGGCAGATTTTTATAGAGAAGGGTGGCTTTTTTTTTAGACAGTGGGCTTATCGTTGAATGGGGGGAGGGGCTTTTGGAGACAAGAGCCTATTAGGGAGGGAATCTTAGATAATAATAATAATAATAATTGAATATTTATCCAGGATAGCCCTTCAGTACCAAGTACTGTTATCAACGGGGTCCTGCCTATAACCACCCATCCCACCCCAGGGGTGGACATCTACAACACAGTAATCTCGTGCGTGGGAAATTAACGTCTCCTACCCCTAACCCTGCAGGAGACGGGGCCTACGGTTTATTCGTCCTTATCCGAGAAGACTAGAATATCTATCCATTTCTTGATATTATAGAAAGGTAGCAAATTCTCCTCAGTTATTTTAAGACCATGAGTATTGGTCGGGTTGGGGCTCGAACCCTTGACCTCCCGCACAACACAACCTGGTGCTCTAAGCGGTTAGATAGGATGGGGCCGGGGGTACTAATTCAAGATTAGGGCTTTTAAGAAAGGAATATTATTCGAGAAAGGTGATGAATAGAGAGGGGAGCTTATCACAGGGTGGGGTTTACTGGGGTATGTGTGCTCTATGTGGGTTGTCAACAGACGTCTTGGTGTTCATTCCTCTCATAACCATTAGACAGAGAAAATTCCACCGAACAAATTGAAGTACTAGGTTTAACTGGTGTTGTTTGTGATCGAGCAGCTGCCCAGCTGGAACTTACAATTCAAAGAAAAGAAGTAAACAGTGCACGCGTTGTGCGAAGGATACTTTCGCGTCAAAGACAGGGTTCGTGTATTAATTTTACATTGTTTCTTTTATGTTGTGGTTGATAAAATTCCATTTTTCTGAAAGCGGGTATTTGTGAAGATGTGTCCTCCTTAGTTACAACCTCGGAGATCTCTGTACGCTGGTTTTCTATTAGTAAAACTTTCGTGCCTGTAGCATACACCATCAATTAGTTTCAAGGAATATGGTTCGCTTAAGGAAGCGATGAAAAAGTTTGCAACATCTCAGGTTGACATTCCAGCGAACGACAATCCGATGGACCAATTCCTAGTCCCAAAACCTCTTACATTCAAATTTAGGTCAAGTGCACATTCATTCTTGTAAAATTTTGCTTTATTTGCACAAGATTAGCGTAAAAATGCATCATTTCCAGAGATATTTTCAAGTTTTTCTTTTGTACGTCAGTTGAAATTTGAAAGTTTCTTCGTGGTACTTTCAGAATGAACAGATATATCGACTTGTTTCAGGTCATCATCGTGCACCAAGTGTAAGAACGATTTTTTCACCTCAAAACCAGGTCAATCGTCATGTTCTTCAGGTAGGTAGTAATTTGATTTAGTTTCCAGTTTTGTCTTTGTTTGTTTGTTTTTTAAATTTGTTTTCCTCGTTTTACTTTTTAAGGCTAAATACGACGACAACGACTAAATTCACCTCGGTGGCGCTTTACCGACACCTGTCATTCCTATTTTATACCCCTTTACAGTCCTTGTTGGAGAGAGGCATTGTGGGAGTAAAGCACAGTGGCTTAATCGAGTTTCGAACCCAGTTCTCTCGACTTGGAGTCCAGTGCGCTGACTGTTATTGCATTGCGGCCCTCGTTATAAGAGCTGAGCAAGAGAGTAGAATATAATTTCGCTCACAAAGCTCTTAAAATATTTTGTTTTGTTTCATTTCTTTCAGCGACAGTTGGTTTTATCGTGTTCACCGTGTTCGTGTCTCTTCTAATTGCCGGGCCCCTGCTGATTCTGATGTTGAAAAAGCGTTTAGGAGAGAAATGTTCCTTGTGTATTCCGCGCTCACCGTCAAGGCAGAGATTGTGCGAAGATGAACCCAACATCTATGCTGTACAAAACAAATAATACCTAAGGGCCATTCATAAGGTTTGACGTACTACGCTCGTAAAATCGTGGAGTAGGTTTTTGTGCTTTGCTCCTATACTTGAAATTATTCCAAGTTGGCGTTTGTTTTTACGCCAGAGCGAAACGACTCTTTCATCATTTTCGCCCAAAAGTAGACTTTCCTATCAACATTTTTTCGGATTGTTTTGAAAAAAAAATTATATGCCAAGCATGAAAAATAGTGGCACCTGCACTCCACTTAACCACGACGCAAAGTTGTTAAGAACTCTCTGCACCGAAAAGTGTCATAGTTTCTTTGAGTTTCATAGCCTATTAACAACAAAAAAATGCACCCACTTCATCTTTCAAATTTCGCGACAATAAATAAGTTATGTGACACCTCGATTGGTCTTACGTGTAATATACAGGGGAGAAAAGAATTGTCTAATCGGTATTTTTTTGTTGTCATTGATTTGGTAATTTTTCCCCAGATACTTAGCTTAAAGCACATTTTTGAATTGATTTTCTTTTAATATGATTATTTGTGTGGAAACAGAAATATACATTAAGAGTTTGAATATTGCATTGTCTTTTCTAATTCTTACTGCCAATCACTTTTCCGCGCAGAATCGTTAGAAACTGGGCTCTAAATTTCCTTCTGATTACTAATAAGGCACTGTTTACACGGACGCGGTTTTATTTGTAACCGCATCGGTTTCGATGCGGTTACGTCTTTCGTTTACACGACCAATGAAAACGCATCGTTTTGAAAACGCTCCACTTTTGAAAGCGTTTTTGGAACGACCCGGTTCTGATAGCGAACTCGACCGGCGCCGTGTAAACGAAAGGCGTAACCGCATTGAGACCGATGCGGTTACAAATGAAACTACGTCCGTGTACAGAGTGCCTAAGGTGTTTTCTGGTGATAGGTTGTTACTTATGCGAAATTTTTCATGCCAAATCGTGGTGATAGGAGAGTTCTATCTCCAGAATCTGGGCAAAGAGCAACTCAGATTGTACAAATCAATCAAGGAAAGAAAAGGGGGAGCAGCCACAGACACCGACAAATTCTGGACGACGACCCTTCCGTCTTTCCATACATTTTTCCGTCGAGTACGTGGCCAAATGTTATTCCAACCACGACAAATTTCTCATGCCAGAACTTTTCATCGTCCATAACGCGAAACAATCACATCCACAAAATAGTGAGTGAAAATTAGTTTATTTTACAATGGTATTTTTCTCTAAAAAAATTTCTTCAGCTTCTGCACATTTTAAATTCAAAGGCTACTCTGTACACTGTCTTCTGTTTCGTGTTGAAGCTATCTTACGCGGTTTTGTTAAAGCCATAAGAACTTTGCAGCTTTAGTTATCTTACTGAAAATAAGGTACACATCTTATTATCGTGCAGAGAATTTTGCTGTTTGGAAACGAGGTTTAACCCCATGAATTCCATTCTGATGATATGACGCTTGAGTTCCAGGTGGCGTATCTGATTGGTTATTGTATTAGCCAATCAGAGACACTGAACGGATTTATTTAGGATTGCATCATAAGTTTGGAATTTTCCAGGTCAACCCTTACAGTGTGAATCAACTACGCGCGCAGGGATAACTCAGTTTCATAGATATGCCAATCTCGTTCCCAGCACCGCGACCGCGATCCATTCGGTCAGCAGCTCGGATCGTAAGATTCTGTGGTCGAGCCCACTCATTGAAGTCCGAACAAAAATCTGTATCCTATTGTGTGTTTTAGAGACAAATTCAATTGAGTGTCGAAAGTTATACAGGATTGCTTTGGTTTCGCGCTTCGCTCTGTGATTAGTCTAGAAAACTCGCGTCAGCTTCTCAACCAATCAAATGCAAGACTTAACATGGTGACCTGCGTTTTCCCGTGCTTCAAGCACTTTTCCTGTCTTTTGAGTTCTCATTGGTTAATGATAAAGTTAATCTTTGTTGATTGGTTTTATTTTTTCGATGCTCAATAGCAAACTACTCTGTCAGTGACATTTTGTTTGTTTCGTCAGCCAATTCGCTGGACAGAGATAACGAGGGCACTGGGAGCGAGATTGCACATATGCAAACATTCCACTTTTCCACACCAAAATACAAAAGTGAAATTTTGAAATAGTCTTAAATACTATGAACGGTGACTACGTTTCAATTCCTTTAAGCAGCTAAGCATAAACCATCTTCATTGACAACACAATCCTTGTACTAAATTTTAGAACAAACAACTTACAAATAACTTACGACATGGAATGTTGTCGTTTTTTTTTTTAATCATTACCGATAAAATACACTATATAAGCAAACGTGTGCATTGAATTCTGCCTGTTATTTACTGGTCATAATTGCAGCATTGGATTTTTTTTAGTGAAATTTTGGTAAAATATGACAATTCGTGTCCCACCCACCCCTCCCGGTCGTTTGCACTCCCAAAGTAAGCCATCGCAGGACAACACAGCAGTCAGACGTAGAGCATGCGCGGGGATCAAATCTGGACGCCCGCGCTTACTTCCCGCGCAAAATTGTAAAAGATAAGAAACAACCGCAGAGTAAGCGAAAGAAAGTTGAGACGTTTAAATTGATACTTGGAGCTGTTCAGGCTCTGTTTAAGATGGGTTTTTCGAAAGCTTGAGTTTTGCATGAAACTCCTTTCTTTCAATGCTCGTAACAAAATATAGAGGGTTACAATCAGAATGCCAGCGACAGAAATTCCATTCACTGCAAGGACAGCGTACATCCAGAGGGTTTTCTTTCCGCTGCGACGATTGAAACATTGTAACTTACTGGCTTGTAACTCGTGTGAAACAACGTGGTTCTGACAGCCTTCAAGCACGCCACTTAATTAAACAACGCTCGCAGACGCCTGACAGCTGTGTTTCGCCGGAATAGGCTGAAAACTTTGGAAGATTTTCAAACGTGGGCGCAGTTTTCCTAACGAATAAGAACCGACAAATAAAATATTAATTAATGACAAGAATCTTATAATTATCTTAAAATGTAAGCACGGCTTTTCACAGGAAACTAATACTTGTTTGAAGTTTGCGTTCCGCTGGTGACATTGGAGGGAAAAATCTGTTATTGCTCGGCCGAGCTGGCTCCCGCGAAGGTTCCCTGTTTTGGCGCGCTTTTAGCTGTTCAGCGTATGCCTCCCATCGGGCGTCATCACTTTCGTGAGTAAGGTAGCGTTCACCGACAGCTGCTTCCAGACTCCTCAAGTCTAACCAGGTCTGATGGTCCTGGGTACGAGATAGATAAAAAAGTTACTGAATGGGGCGTCACAAATTGAAGACTGTTCGACAGTAATTTGAAACTGGTCGTGAAATCAACTCTTGCGTCAAATTCAATAAGAGCTTTTAAATAATGGGGGATGGATGTTCAAATGTTTTTTACGAGAAGTGTAAGATTGACAAAGCGTCGATAATGTTTAAACGAATCCATGGTGCACTACCTAGCTATTTAAACGAGCATATTTCGATCAACAACTCAAGACATTCAAGAACTACGCGCTATTCAAACTTTAATGTACTGTGCCCCAGATATAACAGGGAAACTGAAGGTGGGCGCACCTTTCTCGTCACCGGAACCAAAATTTGGAACGAGTTACCACTACGCATACGGATGGCGGACAGCATAAGGTGCTTCAAGCACAATATGTGGACTAATATTTTTTCGCAGCAACAATTTTTAAGTCATTTTTGTGTATAGTTTCCTTTTTTTCATTCTTACTAGTTATATTGTATATATTCATACATTTTATTAGTTTCTTTACTTATCTTGTAATTATATTATATTATATTAGTTTCTATTTTCATATTGTATTATACTAGTTTTTATATTGTAATTATTTCTGAGTGAGGGCCACAAGTTTATTAGCTATGCTATTATGTGTTACCCTCGTAAAATAAAGTCTTTATTATTATTATTATTATTATTAAAACAAACAATTAAAAACGAATTTCAGAGAAGATTCTAGGAATTGTTTCAAATATCCCCCGTTTGAAATACAAAACGTACACTGTACAAACGCTTATTTCTAGGCTGCTACTGTAACAGTAGTTGCAAATTGTGACTCACCTGAAGCCACGAATGTATGAGCGACTTATCACATGTGTAACGGCATCTTTGTTTGACTTGTAAGAGGTTGTTTATAAGGTCAATTGCTGGAGAAGAAAAGAGCGATTCATACTGAATAATGAGAAAACCATTACTGAACAAACTTCTGACGCCTGGAATTTTTGTAACAAAGGAAATGTCTGAAACTTACCTTCAGGTGAAATCTCCTGCCATGGATCTGGTGGATACATAAAAGCGGCGTTGTGAATTTGATCTTGAATATCCTCTTCTTCATTGAACGGAAAAGTGCCGCTAAGACTGAAACAGAACGGAATTCAATCGATAAAATATCAACTTAGGAACATCTTTCCCGTAGCTGTCATTGACGCTACTGCAAACTTACAAAGGTAATTCAAAATTTCCTACGGTGTCTAACATTAGTTACGATTTCGCCACTTCCTTTCAGAATTTTACAAGAAATTTGTTTTACCAGAATCTTGTTCTGTTTTTGTTTGTTATAACTGGTATACTTAACAAATGGTAAACACCACAGCATACACTATCGAGTTATGGATGCACGCGAGAGGTTGCTAAGCACGAAAGAAGCGTAAGAGTCGCTCGAGGCGATAGTCGAGTGCGACTCTAGCTTCTTGCGTGCTTAGCAAACCTCCCTAGTGCATCCATAACTCAATAGTGTACGCTGTGGTGTTTACCATTTGTTTTATAACATAACATTGATACATTGTAGCTAAAGAGTTCCCTTTTATTTAACAAATCGTACGTGACAAAAAAAAACAAGCGCGCGCGGAAAAATAGTCTTTGCATTTGCTCACGTCAGCAGCGTACACCCATGGGCAAATGGGGGACGCTAAATTGACCAATCAGAGCGCGCGCTTTACTTTGGTTATGTTATAATTCATGATGGGCTAAGAGTTATCTCAGAAAAGGGAAAGACGTCAAAACGCATACTGTCTATTGATTCTTACCTGACATAAACGACGACACCGACTGACCACATATCCAGCGATCTATTGTATCCTTTATTCAGCAGGACCTCGGGGGCGAGATAGGCTGGAGTCCCGACCACCGATCGACGGAACGATTTCTCTTCGATTATCCGAGCAAAACCGAAGTCGCACAGTTTGATCTGTTTGAGAGAACAGAAATCAGGCCTCGCCCGAAAAGCTTCTGAATTGTGATAATGATAATAACAATAATGACGATAATGATGATGACAATGATGATATTAATAATAAAAAATGATAACAGGAGTAATAGTAATAATAATGGTAATAATCATTTCTCATCTACAAATATTTCACAATTTTTGTTTTCCCATTTCAAAGCTGCCTCCTCTTCTCCCTTCACACCCTAACATCAGTACGCATATTCTCCACAGTGTTCTCTTTACATTTCCTGTGGTGCTGACAAGGAGAATTTGTTTAACAATCCAGAGCTTCTTTCGTTGGTGATCATTTCCTTTATTCTCCTGACCTTAATGTTTGATCCAGGGGTGATATTGTAAGGAGAAATTAGACGCTAGTCACTGATAGGAGTCTGAAGGTTTACTATTGCCATTTTTTAGCGAAAACGAGGCCCCAATAGTCATTTCCAAAAGAACAACACTGAACTCAGACGGAACCTCACCTGTGGGAAACCACATTCAGATGATATTGACGACAACAACACATTCTCCGGTTTTAAGTCGCAGTGAACAATATTTCTGCTGTGTAAATCTCTAAGCGCCACTAAAATCTGCAAAAAAAAAAAAGATCACCGACGATGCACAATCGAGACAACATGACTCATTCACGTCCTGCTTCTGTGGTAATTCCATCGGAATGATGCCATTGGCCAATGGAATACCTTTTACCAAAAAATATACAATCTATCTAAGGAAGAAGTATTATTATTTCTCTAAAGCAGTAAAGTTGTCCATAGGAATTTTTTTAGGCATTTGTAAGATTTTCGTGCAACACATCGAGCGAGGCACAGAGCTACGTCGTAAGAATGTAGCTTCCAATGCAAATTACTCCACATGCCCTTTCTAAGAAAAAGTAAGCCAATTTCACCTGTGTTATGAGGAACTTTGTGCATCTCTCATCCAATCTTCCCTTGGCACTGGACAAAATAAGTTCCAACATGTCGCCTCGCATTTTTTCCATGACTACGAACACCTGAAAGACATGCTCAAACTTAAAAATATTGTAAACATTAACAGAAATGAGTCACACTTTAAGCGTCTATAAAAATTGTCTTTAACGTTTTTGGGGGGATTGTCATGCGCAATCCTTGAGAATCCTCTACATCCTCAAAGATCCTTTTGCCGGTACTTTTTTTAATCTTTGCTCTTTTCTTCCCAACTAAATTATAATTCTGTTTCAAGGAAATTTTCAACACGGAAACAAACACCGCCTCTTAAGCCGGACAAAGCTAATCCCATCGATTGTTTGAATCAAAAGCCTGCTTTGATGCGCCAAACGGCGCTAATTTGTAAAATAATGCTTATTTCCGTCACACTGAGATACATATCAGGTCCTACTTGACAAATTCATAGAGAGAAACCACAGCGGCAACCAAAGAAAGTTATGGCCACCAGAGTCATAATTCTAGCAGTTTTAATTTGAGTGTCGAAAAAACTCCAGGATAGGTTTGGTTTTTCCTTCGCACTGTGATTGGTCGAAAAAACTCATGATGCACTCGCAACCAATCATATGCAAACTATCTCCAATCGCGACTTGGTCACCCGCGTTTTCCCGCGCTTTTGGGTCGTTTTCCTGCGCTTTGGGTCGTTTGCTTGTTTTTACTTTGAGTTCTGATTAACTGACGTTTCTTGATGTTGATTCTATCCACTATTTTTAGCTATACTTACCCTTTCGGGGGTTTCAAACATCTCTTCTAAATTCACTACACCTGGGTGGTTGACATGCTAGGGACAATAAATTGAATCGAAAAGGAACTTCATTAATAAATATTTTTGATAAGCTAAATAACGACTTTTCTGGCCATACTCTCCAAAATTATATGGGGCGTGATCTTTTTAATACCAGCCCCTTCGAAATAATTGAAAAATAGACAACATTAAAAAGGACACGCACAAAAACGATTAAAAGAGGCAGCGTATTACACACCTGAAGAATTCCTACTTCATTCTTCAACTGCGCCTCTTGTTTAGTGGGAAAACGTTGTTTGTCAATGACTTTGATGGCTACATCTCGTCCACTTTCACGATGAACTCCTGTCGAGTTTTGCAAACAAAAAAATAAATAAATAAATAACCATTGAAGCGTAGAGGCATGTTACGACTACGACCGACCCTGCCTAAAGTTCTGTCACGCATTCTGTCACGCATTCTGTCACGCATTCTGTCAGATGTGCGCATGAATCAAGAGTCACGTGTCCGACATTCTCCTTTCAATCAGAAATAATTTCACAAAGAAAGAGCGTTAACGTGAGATCGGCATTTCTCTCAAAATCAATTTTCTTGAATCACTTACAACAACTACGACAAATAATTTGCCGAAGCTGTGACATTTGAAATCCGTTTTGAAATCCAACGTCTCGCTTTCTAAATAAAGATTTCCAAGGTTTGTGTAATTTATCGAGTTCTACCAAAATTGTTATTTTTTCATTACATAGGATTAAAGTAATGCGACATTCTTCTGAAAGGGAGCACCGTTTATTCGAAGACGGTTCTTGATCAAGAGAATAAGATACATGTCAGGGTTTCGACGTGGTAAAAAATCTTGCACATCATTTTCTACTTTCGACGAAATTCAAAGTGGCGACCGTGATCGGGAGTCTGAGTACCAAGTCTTCGCATGTACAAATAGGTGACTTAATATATCTGTTTTAGACGTAAATTGGTTTTAAAAATACGAAGAAGACAGCCTTTTGAGCGTATGAATCCCTCAGGGTCTTTGATACAAAAGAACTAAACTGCCCATTAAAACGCATACCTCCATAGACAATTCCGAACTGTCCTGAACCAAGTATTTCGTCAGGGAATACTTGGTAAAGCTGACTAATATCCTTCAAAAGAGAAACGAAAAACAGTTCTCATCTAATCATCTAATCTAGCATGGTAGCAATAAAAAATTAAATCGACACTAAAATGTTCACCGACAGATCAGATAGGATTTATCAGGCATATGGTGCTAAAATCTGAGATTCTATAGAGGAAAATCTCAAATTGAGGAGCACCGATCAGATATACTCTTACTGCTCACACGCATTTTATACGTGCAGACGCAAGTCGTTAGACTCGTAAATACACTACACATGCGCGCAAAGAATCTTTCAAAGGAGTCTACTACTTGCAGTTACCGATTTATACACTGGTATACTTTAGATTTAAGTCAATGTGTGCGCAACCATTTGCATTTGTTCGTTTGCACGTTTGTGTGCTTGTGCCTCTTAAAAGTAGGTGCATTCCTCTTTCTTATCCTTTTGTTTGGATACTCTTTCTATCACATGACCCAGCCACTTGACTCGATTAGTATTCGCTATTTCTAAGTGACTATGCTCTACCTACTTGAAATGTTTTTATTGAAATGATCAATTTATCATCTTTTTTCCATATATTATGAATGCTTTCAACTATTTGCATAACTTGAGAGCAGAAATAAAAGATTGTTATTGCTCAATTGATGCCATACTTGAGGTAAGGTGTGCATGAACACGAAACATTTTACAAACCAGTGGAGCATCTTTTACTTTCTCCTCTTCATCAGTAACTTCCATCTCCACATCAGGACTACTGACTATTAATTAAAAACGAAAGTTTAGTGCTAAACAGGCCATTTTCCATATATTAAAATTCTAACACGGCTCCGAAGCTGGGGAGAATAAAACAAAATTATACAATTATTCATCCATTAACCTTGATGTAATTTCTTATGTTTTATTCCCCTAAGCCTCAGAGCCAAGTTTGAATTTTAACATATCGAAAATGGCCTATTCATAACATGTTACATAGCAGATCATTCTAATTACATCATACCCTTAGTGAGAGCGCAGTCACTTTGGGTGTCGTAAAACCAGAACCAAAGTAATCTTATCGGCCAATCAGAATGAAGGACAATAACACAAGGACCAATGAGGACTCATGTAAAAACAGGTAAACAGTCTAAAGCGCGGGAAAATGCATGTGAGCAAGTCGCGATTGGTTTTGATTTTGTATCTGACTGGTCGAGTCGTCAAGATGGAGGCGCGAATTTCCTTGACAAAATCAAATTGTATTGAAGATAAAGCTCTCACATGCAAGATAACTTTCGAAATTCAATTGAAAATTGCTATATCTTGTGAATGAATAACGACATCCAATGGGAAAAAAATCACCTTTCAAGGTTTCAAGCGACCCGTCCTCAAGTTAGGGAGCCATGCTACACTTAGTACTTCTTAAAAAAATTGCGCATAACTTAAAGTTTTTCATTTGAAGTCCATTTCATTCTTGTCCATCCTTAGCAATTCTTGGTTATCAGTTGTTACCACTGTGCCCTTCTCAAAGTAACATTTAGAAATCAAGTTACAATTTACTTTGCAAAGCGAGTCAAATTGTTAAAGCTGCCATATCTCTGCACGTTGCTTAATGTTGTTGTTGTTGTTTTCTTTTTTTTTTGTAAATTACAGCCAAATTTCTACACTTGTTTGAAAATTGAGCTACGAAGTGGAGTGACGTGGACTCACCATTGTTGCTTGCAGGGCAAACACTTGTTGTCGGTGTCACGCAACCTGGCATCAGAGCAGAGCGCGTGACACTGGCCCAGGCCTGTCCAGCCACCGCCCCAACACCACTGTCGGGGTCTGGTGTCTCGTTCTCCTCTTCAACTTGCCCCACATAGTACACCATGTCTCTTGTCTTCATTTCAAAGCAGTGTGGAGCTCGAGTAGCATCTGTCGCCAGAGGGTCGATATTCGAATCAACAGACAGTATTTCAGACAGTTGAATGTCCTGTGAGAGATGGTACAAAAAATTTTAAAAAGCTAACATGTCGTGAACTTATTAACTACTTATTTTATTAAATGTGGTCATTTACAAGGATTTTCAGCCCCGAAAAAAGCTGGAACTGCAAACGTGTTGTTATGTGTCTGATCTCGCCAGTCAGCGGCTAATATGTCGCTCGCCTTTCGCGCCACTCTGTCAGGTTAATCAATGAATATATGAAATAAAACATGGTTGCTCGTAGATAGCGGACTCTCTCTTCTCGCTTTCAACTCGATATCTCACTCGTTCGCTCCGCTCATTCATGAGATATCGAGTTGAACACTCAAGAGAAATTTTATTAAAACAATTAAAACACTTATGTGGCCTTGAATTACTGTAGAATACTGTAAAATATTGTAAAATATTGTAAAATATTTTACAATATTTTACAATATTTTTGGCCTTGAATTACTGTAAAATATTCTACAATATTTCACAGTAATTCAAGGCCACATTAGTGTTTTTACTGTTTTACCCAAAATGTTACTGAAGGACAACAATCAAAGATTGATAGAAATTTTATTACGACGCACGCCCATTACAACGGGTGTCCCGAAAACACTGACCCCCAGTCCAGGGAACCCCTACGGACCTGGTCCACGGACTCCTGTACGGACCGGTCCACGGACCCTCCACGGACCCCCCTTTACGGACTACCCATGAAAAGATTGTCTTTTCATGGGGGGTCCATAAAGGGGGATCCGTAGAGGGTCCGTGGACCAGTCCGTACAGAGGTCCGTGGACCAGGTCCGTAGGGGGTCCATGGACTGGGGGTCAGTGTTTTCGGGACACCCCATTACAACTTGACCATGAACAAACCTTGTAATATCTGCTGCTTGTTGAATCTTGGAATAGTGTCAAACACTTTGTGTCTAATCTCCAATAATGTCTTTTCCTCTAAAAAAAAAACAAATTTAAAATTATAACTTCCTTTGAAAAATCCATAAAAAAGGATTTGATGTACGAAATTCATAAGACAAAGTCGTACTGATATACAGCAGTCCGCAAAATTTAAATGAACACACTATAGTTCTTAAAACACCCTGTTTGAAGATGAGCTTAAAACTAGGAGTAAGTCATTGTCCCAAGCTCAAACGTACATTTTTGATTCAGTTAAGCAACACAAATGCACATCATTTGGAACAAAGGTGCCTCACTACTGGGCCACATGTAGAGGCCTGCTGTGGCAAGTACTAAAGCAGAGCTAAAATTGATTCCTGAGAAGTGAACAGTTTTAAACCTCATGCTAAAAATATAGCTTAATAACTGGAAAAGGCTTGATACAGCACATTAAAAGAGAACAAAGCATATGCCATACCAATGTATCCTTGCTGGTAAAATGCACCATCCATCCCTGTTTCAACACTTTAGATCCTTTTCTCTTGGTATGCTTCACAGATACAACAATCCGCTGGAGTGGAATATTGTTGCTCATTGTTGGAGTCAGCTGGGGCAACTCATTGTCTGGTGATGAGGGACTAGTTGGTTCAAAGTCTTCTTGACTACTGCGACTTGCTGACTCAACCTCTGTTTCGTTCTCACTAAACTCTTGTTCATTTGGAATGTCATTTGAAAGGTCCATTTCTGACAAATTTTCAGAAATGGCACCCGAGTCAGAAGATCCAAGAGACCCTGCAGCATCAAAAGATTTCTGGTCATTTCTTTAGATGGATAATGATTGAAGTAAATTAGCCCTTTAACTCTAAGAAGTGATTGACACGTAACTTCTCCAGACAATACCCATACATTATCCAGCAAACAGGAAATAAGAATAATCAAACCTTTAAGGCCGAAGTTTTATCTTGATCTAACACCAAATTCTCATAACTATTTAACAAGGAAATTTATATCATAACCAAAGTAACGCGCGCACTCTGATTGGTCAATTCAGCGTCTACCATTTTCCATGGATGTACGCTGCTGATGCGAGAAAACGCAAAGACTAGTTTTCCACGCGTGCTTGTTTTTTCTGGTCACATAAGATTTGTTAAATAAAAGAACACTCTTTTGCTACAATGTCTGCATGTTATGCTATAAAACTAATGGTAAATGCCACATCAGGATTGCTGAGCGGGAATTTCTTGCCGAACAGATTCAGAGGGACCCAAACGACACCAATAATATCTGGAAAGCAATTCGCTATTGCATCCCTAATAAATCTGCATCCCTAATAAATCTACATCCCAGCGAATATTCAGTAAAAACGACAAAACTTCTGCAGATAAATTTAACCAGTTCTTCGTATCTGTTGGTCAGAGCACTGTTGACAAAATTGCATCCTTGGCTAATGACTGCAACCTAACACTCAATCATAATTATTTTACATCAAGACAATACCCCCTTTCTGACCAGTTCACAATGAGTGCCGTTGATTTCAAACAGATAGAGCGTACAATAACGACGATGCCTTCAAATAAGGCCCCAGGGATTGACAAAATCCCGATTCGCGTCATCAAAGACTGTCTAAATTCAACCGTTCACACAATTACGGCTATTACTAACACATCCATTCCAACATATGTTTTTCCATCAAAATGGAACAGCCGAGGTTATACCGATTCCAAAACACGGCGACCATGAACAGGCTAACAATAATCGGCCCATCTCACTTTTTCCAGTGTTGCCTAAAGTTTGCGAAAGAGCCGTACATGATCAACTCACTTCGCATCTGCAATCAAATAACACCCTATCAAAAACCCAAAGCGGTAACAAGAAATGGCATTCGTGTAAAACATCTGCCACCGAAACTACTGATACAATTCTTAACGCTATCGATAAAAAAAGGCTAACTGCTATTGTGTTCTTAGACATGAGTAAGGCCTTAGATAGTGTCAATCACGAGATTTTAATTTTAAAATTGCAAGACGTTGGAATCTCCTGTAACGCTCTCCGATGGTTCCGCAGCTACTTAAGCAACAGGGAACAAGTAGTACGAATCCACTCAACGTTGTCTGAGCCTTTGCCCGTGATCAGCGGTGTACCTCAAGGGAGTATTTTGGGCTTTATTATTCAGCATATACACGAACGATCTTGCCTCGATACCGCAGTCATGCTGCACACAGAGTTACGTGGATGATACGGAACTTATTACTTCCCTTTAGCTAAAAGACAACTTGGATGCAATTACGGCTTTGAAAGATGACCTGCTCAAAATAGGAGAATGGTGTTCCAACAACCACTTGTTACTCAACCCTGGAAAAACCAAGTTAATGATATTTGGCAACAGGCAAATGCGTGCAAAATTGCAATTTCACTGCCTTCCCTTTATGGGAAGAGACATTTTCCTCTCAGACACTGCTAAAGACTTGGGCGTAATTTTAGATTCCCATCTAACTTGCGATGAACACATAATTAAGACCGCGTCTTCATGCATGTCCCGCCTTGGCCAACTAAACCGCGTTGAGCATGCTTTAGATAAAAGTACACTCCTGTTGATTATTAACTCTTTAGTTTTTAGTAAATTATCTTATTGTTCTAATGTATGGGCAAATACGTCGAAATATAATATTAACAAACTGCAGGCTGTGCAAAACTTTGCCTGCCGCATTGTGAGCGGAGCGCGTAAGTACGATCATATTCCGCCCATTCGTAAAGAGCTTAACTGGCTATAGATGCTCTCTGGTTCTCACAACAACAGGTTAGAATTTGGTTTTATCTAAAACTTGTGATCAGAATAGCTTACATGTACGGCAGGTACAAAAAGCAGGTCCCAGGTCCCAGGTCACAATATTAACAGGTCACAATTAAAGAGTTATACACCGGATAGAGTAAAGGCGTTGCATTATAGTGTTCCATTTCCGGTCGTCAGAAATGAACATATAATATACAATTGTGACTAGTTAATTGTGACCTGTGACCTGTGACCTGCTTTTTGTACCTGCCGCTTACATGTATTTCCAATTTACCTGTTTCTAACATTCCTCCCTCACCCAAGCAGGTCTTGCCAACAAACTTCTCACACTTTCGGTGGCAGTTATATTTACAATCTGCAATTATTCAAAAGAAAAAAGATTGGCCATTAAATGACTTGTGGTGTGATTTTAAAAAACTGAGTCAGACATAGACTTCAAATTGCTAATTGTCAGTGCACAATTTTCAAATTCACAAACATCGAATACAAGATGCATTTTTTTCCCTTACCTTTACACTGTAACCCTTGACGAAATAGGCCCTTTAACTATTAAAAGACAATAAATTAATGCTGCATCTTGCACCAGTGGTAACTACCAACAACTTGACTGTCAATATATTTTTTTTTACAAGCAACCTTATCTCAGTAAGCAGTCCTCATTATCCCAAATTTCCTTAGTTTGAAGTTAAAATCTGTTGACATAGATGGGAATGAAGTACTTGGTACCAAAAAAAAAAACAAAACATTTGAAAACAGCTCACAACTGTTTTCAAACTGGAATTCTGTGTGTGTCACCGTGTTTTCTCTTAAACTGATTTTTTTAAAGGCATTATTGATGATGGTAACTGGTTTTTACAAAAAAAAATCGGGTATTCAAGTGAAAGTGTCATTACAAGAAACTTCTTAAAAAACATTTGAAAACAGCTCACAACTGTTTTCAAACTGGAATTCTGTGTGTCACCATGTTTTCTCTTAAACTGATTTTTTTAAAGGAATTATTGGTGATGGTAACTGGTTTTTACAAAAAAATTGGGTATTCGAGTAAAAGTGTCGTTACAAGAAACTTCTTAAAAAACATTTGAAAACAGCTCACAGCTGTTTTCAAACTGGAATTCTGTGTGTGTCACCATGTTTAATCATATGATATGTTACCATTACCACTACCATCAGCATGATCCTCCTGGGAATCACGCCCACAAAAGAGCTACTGTCTGATGATAGTAGAGGTGACCATATAATGTTATATGATATGAGCCACTGGGGCAGATCCAGGGTTGGTTTGGTCGAACCCCCTAAATTTTCCCTCAGAACGCTGGAAATCATGTTTCCAAAGACCTAATTTTCAAAATCTTGGACTCCTCAGAAGGGGAACAATTCTCCAAACCCCCCTCCGAACCCCCCTTGACAAAATCCTGGATCCACCCCAGAGCCATACCTGTCCCTTCTCATTTTCCAATTTTTCAAAGGAATTTTCAAAATACAAGTCAACACTTCAACATCTTTTAAACAAAAATTACCTCAACCACTGAAGGTTTTCTTCGAGTATTATTTTAAAAGTTAAAATACAACTTCTTCAGCCTGCTACATGTCAAATGCACCCAGCCTCTAAGAAGTGATAATTTCAAACACAATGCAGTCTTAAATGAACTCTACAATTAAACACAAAGCCATTCTTCCTACCAATTTTTTGCAGAAGTGGCACACTGTTGGCTTTTTATAGGAATGAACCACGAATGAATGAGGTATTTGTAGTTGGACTCTACCAGAGAGCATTCTGTCGATCCATATCGGACGACCACTCCAAGTTGCCCTTCTGTCTCGTGAAGAAGGGAGGCTCTCGTTAAAAGAATTGGAGTGTTGGATCACGAATGTTGACTCATTTGGGCCACCAATCTGAGAAGCTGGCCTCGGAAGAGTATTTGAATGTAGAGCTATGCTTAATCCAGAAACACTGTTGCGATGTCTTGAATCTGAACAATTATTTGGTATCTTGAATGCACATTTCTTGTGATAATTGCCACCACATCCTGTGAAAGAAACCATAACAGTCCACTTTCTTCTTCAAAGTCTCTCATTTTATTAGATTTTCTTTTGTTTACTAACATGACAGAAAAAAGAGGCACTCCCAGGGCTGAGGTCTAGCAGTGCCCGTAGCCCCTGGTGCCCTACTTTTGCGCTTATAGGCAATTCAGGAATCTTAGTTTTTTCATAAAAAGCATATGCTGGGCACCCTGGATTTCACAGTTACAGAGCACTAGGCTCCCTTCAATTTTTCTTAGAGCACAGCCTTGACTCCCAGCTGCCACTGTTATGGTTTGCCATGGTGCGTAGAAAAAGATTTAAAGACTTAATTTGTAGCTTAAGATGTCAATATGGCACATGATCATGAAACAAATGGTAACCTTTTTGTTTCTATGTGATATGGTTTAAGTTAGAGTGAAACAAACATTCTCTTAGAAAAATCACTTAGTAATGCACAAAATGTTTTCATTTAGGGATGTGGGGGGGAGGGTGGCAAGACAACATCCTAAATCTCACTGGTGACCCTTTTCATCCCCGACAAGGGACTAAAGTTTGTTTGAGATCAGGAAGCCTTTCACTTATAATTACACTGTCAAGCCTATAGGCACTGAGGTAAAGAACTGAATATATAACATATTAAAGCGATGTTATCTTAACAAACATCCTGATTATTGTCAGCATTGAACAAAGAAATGTATACACTTCTCCTGTGAGAATAAGTTTCCAGACCTTGGGGATCTAAATGAAAGAGTTACAAATTAATAATAATAATCACAGATTGTACCTTCGCATTTGATTCCTTGTCTTACAAGGCCGAAAAGCATCTCACCACAAAAGTCACAAAACGTTGGAGATCTGTATGAATGAACAATCAGCATGTGAGGACGAATAATAGTCTCATCCGCTGGGACTTTTGCTGAAAAAAAAAAAAAAAAAATCAACAAATTATTCAAAACAATTAAGAAAAAATTAATGGAATAATAATCATCATGACGTTATTTTTCATTAATGACATTCATTCCATTTCATTTCAAAGTTCAGAGATTTTAATTAAAATATAATACCAGCAATTGAAACATCAGAGGTTCTGGCTAATGCACTGTTACACACTAAATCCTTAAAACTGCCTCCCTCCCAAACCTCTTCTTTGCTCTAAGTTTGTCCCCTTAAAACTAAAACCAGTCACTGTGACAAATGCAGAAAAGTAAAACAGAGAAATGTTTATTAACTTCTCAACTTTATTAACTTCATTCCAATTTCTACCTGGTTATGGTCTGATTTAAACAATACTGTGCGTGACTGGAATACATATATCTTATTAACCAAGTGTGAGGGCCGTACTGGGAGAATATTGGCCCAAGGTCTTGACAGTACAGACCGAGCGCAGCGAGGTCCGTACAAAAAAGACCAAGGGCCGATATTCTTCCAGTACGGTCCTGAGCAAGCTTGGTTAATAAGAGATTTATTATACAACTGAAGTTCAAAGGGACACAAGTGCAGTATCATTCGGGACCATTCAGGACAGTGCCCGGTCCAATACTGAGAGAATATTGACCAGCAATAGAGCATTTTGATTGGTTGATTTTAGTTATTGGTCCTCTGACTGCCCGAGTCGTGTAATAAATACCGGTAATATACAATAATTTTCTAAGGAGTTGACATCTCCAGTTTGGATCACACCCACCCACCCACCTACCCATCCCCCCTTTCTACCATATGGACTTCCTGTCTGAGAAATAACATATATTTCACATACATGTCATTATAATGGAATATTCTCTCTTCGTAGCAAACTCAGCTTCTTCAGCTGTGACATACCTGAAACAACAACTTCAATAACAGAGCCTTCGCGTAACTGCTCCACACTAGTTAACTTCTCCAATATGTTTGTTGCAGAATAGTTGTGAATGAACAAGATAACTTTGTCTGCTATGCCAATGCAAGAGTGATCTGGGAACTGATTATAAGAAAAGATAAAGAAAAAGGAAACTTAACAAATTTAAAACATTTAAACGCAATGCACCATGTGTGTTGTACACAATCAAGATATATTGTTAGTTAAAATTTAAAAATTCCTGAGCTGTGTTTGTTCAACTAATGAAGCCTCAGTTTGTTTTGTAGCAGGAGGGAACTGAAAGAATTCCTTCTCCCTGCTAATGGATGTTGATCTAGTAAGGGGGACCCTATAACCACAGCATTATATCAGTTTTCCCTGACAGTTTCTAACAGTATTTACCCTCCTGCACCTGGTGGAGACAGGAGAAAAGCATATGTTCCTCCCACGATTGAAACACAAAATAATCACTGCTCTATAAGGCATTATGGTACATTTTGCAGGCTTAAATGACTTGCAAGCTTGCATAATTTTCAGACTGTTTTCTTGCCACTTTAAGTTCTAATTTTCTCAGTGCCCTCCACAGTGATAAATAATATAGTAATACGAGACATATATTATGTATCAAGTGAGAAGATGTAGTAAAACTCCCCAAAATATAATGTAGCAGTTAGTAGTCAGCTAGTTGCACCCATCACTAGTAAGACAACTTTCATCAAATCTTATTGAGTGATTCCCTACAGAAATGGGCAGACAGGAAGATGTCTAGATGTGAACTTTTTGCATGTTCATTTCTTAAGTAAATGTGCATTCTGTTTTTTTGTATCCTTGTTCAGGCATCTGAGCCCCCCTTCTCATAAGAATTCTTCCTTTAGCGCAAAAAAAAAATAGATTCACTGAATTAAACAAAGAGTTGCTATGAAAATAGAGAGGAAGTATAATGTTCTTGATTCTCTGACACAGGTAACCTATACTCAAGATGGAAACAAAAAAAAACTTACCAAAATAACTCATTTCACATCAGAACAATTGGATTTTCAAATTATTTTTCACAATCATTCCATTCAAAAATTCTTCCATTTCAACTGATGACAGATGCCCATTTGAAACATGGGCTGACTGTGGTCAAGCCAAAGGGTCCAGAGAGCTCTTTTCACCAAGGTCATAACCAAGTTAAAAAAGAACTTAAATTGTTTACGCTAGAGATATCAAATTTCACATCGTCAACATCATTCACTATGTTTGTAATAAAATGTGATGCAAGTAGAATGTAAATTGGAAAGTGAACATTACTTATTTCTTCTTCTACTAATAAATTTTTATTCAAATAGGCTCAATTTAAACAGCTGGTACTCATTCAGAAGATCACTTTTACTGAATAAATTGACATACAGCATCAAAGGGAAAATTTCCTTTCAAGAACATGCAAATACGAAATTTTTTGTCACACCTGTAGTAATAAAAGCATTGTCTAGCATTAATAACTTTGTCTTTAACACTCAGACTGCGAAAGTTTTTTTATTCCTTCCCTAACTTAACAAAAAGATACAATCAAAGGGGAAAAAACAGACTAACTTGGCTAATTTTTAGAGCTCTGATGAACATTCTGGTTAAAATTTAGAGCGATACAAACTTAAGCAAAGCTAGTTGAAATGACATGCACTTGCAAGGTTCGTGATCGAGCCGAGTTTTTGATCCTGGTTAAACGTTTGTTTGTAAATGTGACATTCGCAGGTGCACGCGACAAAACGCCTCCTGAATTAGCAATATGGACGTTATTTGAACATCTACGACGACAAATGAACTTATCTAATGAATGTTCCACTGAGAAGAACCCACGATTAAAAGAGAAAAGTTAAAGAAAAAAAAACAGGAAGTTCTTGGCGCTGGTGTGGCGCACCGATACTCAGTATAAATCGACATTGCCTATTTCGTGTCTCTTTGATCGCTTCATTGTACTAATCTGCCAATTTCCCAAGAAGAGGAATATGGTTGATGCAAAATGGTCTATAAAGCTGGACATTAACCAGGGAAATGTGAAAATCGTGCAAAAGTGCGATTTAGAGCCTGGTTGTACTTGAACAATATGAACGCCCGTCCACAAACTTTGAAAACTTTAACTAATAAGCACATTGCCTCTTTCAGATAAGATCACTTTGGACCGTTCTAAATTGACGGAAACTCTGAGCCAAGAGACCCTCGTTTATTATTCATTCACTGATTTCTATTTTGCGGAAAAAGCTTCGAAAGATATAATCTCGTACGCTAGAATGGTTGCAGTGTCTTGGATGAATGACTTATGCCGCGTGACAGCAAATAGTTGATGGTTTTTCACGTTGTTTTCGCTATCGACTGTCGCTCAAGAACGAGGGGCGGTCAAAACAAGTTGAGATATACAACCACTAAACTTGCAGTAATCGGCCATGCGGTCTATATCGTGGTGAATATTTAAACAAAACACGGTTTAAATAAAAGGGTCCTCTAAAAGACACGGACACAAACTGTCATTTTACATCCTGTGAGCTCGCAACCGTTAAATAAACTATAGAAACAAAAAAAAAATTATTTAGCATCAAAGTCACCATCTATTTTCTGTAGTTGTCGGCGAACCCGGTGACAAAAAAACAATCAGTGATACTAAAAAGTGACTTTACGAGCCAAGATGAAGATTTGTTCCTTGTACGATCGGCAGAAAATATAAGCCTTAAGAATTAAAGATCCGAATACTCGAATCTTGTTCTTTCGCTCGAAGTAAAAGTCACAGCGACGTCAAATAAACAGTGGTTGGATGCCGTCTTTCTCACATCTGAACCATAAAAGAGAGTAACTGCGGTTAAACCAGATATGCTGGCGTTTAAATAAGCTTAATTATACCTTTTGATCGAGGAACGAATGTGCCAGTTCCCTTAGCGCCGACAGATCCTTTCCTTCAAATCCATATGTTTCCCTTGCCAAGCCGCATTGGAAGGAAATTCCTCTCCGAGGGTAGTCAGGCTCAGTCATGGCAGTAGACACAAATCATCCAAGAATTTTCTCTAAACATCAATCAAACACAACCCAAAAGGCGATAAATTTCGCTGACCAAAGAGTTATTACTCGCTACTGTCTCTACTAGAAATATTTCCCTAACAATATGGGCGACAACATTGTCACGTGACAGCTACATATTGCCCGGCAGGAAAAAAAAAAGAGAGAAAAAACGTATTTCCGGTGATTTTAACTTCCGGTAATGTTCGAAGGGTAAAATTGTATAATTACCAACACAAAAGCAAATAAGTAAAGAAACGGAAATAAATGGTTGAACTGATAAATGTACGTAATAGTACCAAATATAGAAAGCGAATGAAGGATTGAAAGCTCGCCAACCAGTAGTGTTTACTGTTT
The DNA here is from genome assembly GCF_964205215.1 of Stylophora pistillata. NCBI lineage: Eukaryota > Metazoa > Cnidaria > Anthozoa > Scleractinia > Pocilloporidae > Stylophora > Stylophora pistillata. Next base: position 3,227,421 of record NC_142524.1, on the reverse strand, counting down.
ACAGCAACATTAGAAAAGAAAGTATGATTTTTCAATCTTCTACTACTCAGTACAGACTACACTATATCAATCGGCTTGCAACGTTTACAAAGTGCACGCAATTTCGTGGGTAAAGAAATTCGACAGCTAAAGAATTCTCCTCTAAAATAATTTTTCTAAAAGCCCCTCTTTTCATTTCTTGCTTGTTCAATGAACCCTTCTGCGATCTCCGTAACGAATTTGGTTAGGTTGACACTAATGACGTAAGTCCCGCTTCTCGATGACGTCAGAGCAAATGTAATAATAGTAAATTGGCGTCACTGAAGTGCACTTTACTCGTACAAAAATAGTGGTTTATGAGCCGAGACACCATGCAGACCATCCAGTCCTATAAACAGCTCTTAATATGTAAGGGCTGCGACTCCATACATCTAAAATGGTTTACTCTCGTTTCGGTATGCAAAGCCTGCAATGGACAGTCGCAAATTTCAGTGATGCTAATGTGTTTGCGAAGTATTGAAGGTTTGTTGTGGAATAACCAAATTATCTTACATTGGCGAAGCCTAAATAATTTACGGCTAAGGAATTCGAAACTGTTCTGATAACTTCCAACCGCGACGGAAAAAAATCTGAGGGGTATTCCCTTACCTGAAAATAGAACTCTTGTTTAAATCAATTTAGCGCCGGTATTAAAGCATTGTTGGCCCAGAATTTCACGAATAATAGTAAATCGGCTTCACTAACTGAAGAAAATTTAAATAGCTGAGGAAGAAGTCGGAAATTGAAGGAGTAATTTTCAGCAAAGAACTCGAGGATGTCTTTAAATTCAATGGAATAATAACAGATTGAACGCGGCAATGGTTTGTCTTAGGAACAGTCGATAGGACGAAGTTTCTTCACCGAACAACAGGTTTAGATGTTTTCTTTTGCAAGCAAATGTCTTTGCGTCTTCACTGAAATAGGTTATTATCCACGCTAATCTAGGTAAATTTGAAATTGCAACTTCATATCGGCCGTTTACTCTTCAATGGCCTTGTGAGGATTTCTCGTAGGTTTAGCTGCCAATAAGCCAGGCTGACTGACCTCCCAGCCTTGGGGAAACTATAAGTAAACGGCAAAGAATGACAGATATCGATGGCCGTTTCCAGAGACTTAAATGCAATGCATTAACGCTCTAGATCGATATGTAACATGTTCTCGGGGACCGAACAAAAACTTGCGTAGGACACTGCAATAATAACATTCAACTCATTGACGAAAATTCATGTGGGGCTTATTAAATTTAAGCTTGATTCTTGCGGATATTCGCTCACGAGTTTTCCGAAGCCACTATAAGGGGATGCGAAAATACGGGGTTTATTTTGAGAATCCAATCTGAAGATGATATGCCGTAATTCGAGACTCAAAACTGCGGAAATCATAATCTGTTTGATGGCAAATACCCCTCAAGACCAAAAAAAGGGAAGTAATGTCCCCACAATTCCCCCCCCCCCCCTTCCACCCCTATCTCGGACTGCAATATAGGCTACGATTTACTTTCCCATTGGACAAAGTCAAGTTGACCTGTCGCTTCTTTTCCAATCGATATACTCCGGCGAAAAAGGTCGCAATGTTCGACTTCTTTTATTACTGCATACAAGGTAAGTTACAAGGTTTTCACAACACGAGGTCTCATTCTACGAATGACGTTCCTCGAGCCGCGATCGTTTTGGCCAGCGCAATAGTTTTGTAATCACTCCTTCCACGTTGAGTTGTTTTGCGCGCGTTCAAGTAAAGTGAGATCGCTGGCCACAAGAATTACAGCTCTAGTGATACAACTGGGTATATCTGAAAAGCACGCAAAGATCATGTCCCTCTCTAATCCTACACGTTTGGCTGATTGAACCTTTATACAGCGAGTGTAATTTCAGTCTCGTACAGATATCACAATAGTTATTTCAAATGACATCAATTAAACAAAACAAAACCTAAAAAAAATCGATAGCACTCTGATCAACTTCATTTAGGTTATTTTCAAAGAGGCCAATAAGTAACTTTGCTGAGTGATAAGTCCAATATCAACTGCGAAGATGATCAGATACAAAATTTGCATAATTACAACAAAGAACGACAAAGAACAACAAAGGCTACCCTCTGAGAAGCACAGATAAATATTTAGGTTAAATATCATTACTTTAGTTCAGTCTTAATGGCCCCCCCCCCCCCCCCCAATCAGCCCACTACCCCAATGTGTAGAGCTAAACTGCTTATTTCATTTTTAAACAAGGTAAAACTGCTAACATTCAACAAACTTGTGATCTTAGGACTCTGTTTCAAACTACAGCTTTCACAAATTTCAATATCAACACATTTCTCAAAAACAAGAACAATCTTTCAGAGAACAAAATACAAAATGAAAACACCCATTTAACCTTAGAAAAAGGTTTTCACACTTTCTTTCACTCAACCAACCCAAATGAACCCATTAATACATGTATTTTCATCAGACATACTAGACTGATCCATATGAACCATTTTGCAGTCTAGAAAATCTTGAAATAACATCAATTTTCAAAAACAGCTTCTGTAAAATGCTTTCTACTTCATTACTGCAATCATTTCAATTGAGTGTCACTCACAGACAAAGAATTCTGACTACATGTGGGGGGAAATGGCCATGCTTTTAATGAATCACCTCATGCAGCTTAAACCACAGCAGTTGAGACAGTGAAGCTCTCAAAGACGATTTCACATCAACACTGTCTTCGACTTCAGGATCTCTTAAGTGAAGCCATTTCGGTATAAAGAAAACCAAGGACTGCTACCAATGCCGTAGTAAAGGGTGTCAAACAAAATTCCAACAGATTTCAACTTTCTCCGACACTCATGTAAAATCCACACACAATATAAGGGGAAAGGCAGGCAATTGGAGAATTACAATGGAAAATCAGATCTGATTTTGGAATTATTTGAATTCCATGACTGGAGTTTTGCTGTTTATGAAGCTTTCTGCTTTTGCAGTTTAGCAGGCAGCTTAGACTTGGCCCTGAAAGATAAAAAAAATGTGAAACTTATGGTAAAAAAAAAGTCAAGTGTTCATCCACAGTACCAGTATTTCTTCATGTCCTTCGGAAAAATATTGTGTGAATGACCATAAGCATTGCTACTATATACCTTCCAGGTGAATAGTGCTTTATGTGTGTGCTGATTTGCAAGTTCAGGAGTAATTAGCAAGAGTTTGACTTTTGACCAATTTCAGGTATAACAATTCACAGAAAAAACTACTTTTTTGTTTCTGTGCGCTATATATTCAAACAGTAAATTGTTTTTTTATATATTCAAACAATTATCATGTTCAGTGGTGGACATCTAACTCACTGCTTCATGGCTGGTTAAATATCCACCAATATTCACCTCTGCTTCAGCCAATTACTGCTAAATGAAAATGACAACAACTTACTTTTCAATAATAGCTCCAACTTGGGTACGAGCCAATCTGACATACTCATCGACCTTCTCCTGAAAATAAAAAAGAAAGAAGTGGTGTTAATAATGAATTCCCTATTTCCACAAAAAAAAAAACAAAGTTAACTTGCTAGAGTGAAATAAATTTCTCATCACTGTCCATTATTTACCAACCTGATGATCTTCATACAAGCGAGGTACAGAGAAAACAACAATGACACCTGTGTAGGAAATCATAAAGAAATAATGATATAACAGAGCGCTGGACTGTGGTGTGGGAGGTCGAGGGTTCGAGCCCCGGCCGGACCAACACTCAAGGTCTTAAAATAATTGAGAAGAATTTGCTACCTTTCTATAACATCAAGAAATGGTTAGATATTCTAGTCTTCTCGGATAGGGACAAATAAATGGAGGTCCCGTCTCCTGAAGGGTTAGGGCAGGAGACGTTAATTTCCCACACACGAGATTACTGTGTGATGGATGTCCTCCCCTGGGATGGGATGGGTGGGTTAGGACAGCAGGTCCACATCAGCTATTACAGCTGCCAAATTAATCAACCTGCTTAAACAAATAAATGAACTTCACACTTCAACTGGGTGATAAAACAACTGCACCATAACTGTGACTACCTCACTCACTCACCAACTGTCTTACTCACTGACTTGCTGACTGACTCACTGACTGGCTAGCTAACTCACCCACTGACTCACTAGCTCACTCAGTCAATCTCTAACTGACTGGCTCACTAACTGATTCATTCAATCACAGACTGACTCACTGACCCACTCACTAATTTGCCGACTGACTGACTGATAGGCTGACTCTTCCTGAACACCTCGATGCCTGGAAATCAGCTTTTTACTCACCAACAATAATGAGAGTTAAGGCACTGAACCAAGCTCCTACATAGGATAAAACCCACAACAAAAGTCCAAACTGCAAAAATAAAAAAAACAACAACCATAGGCCATGAAGTGAAGAAGCTGACTAAACCACTTTCTGTTATACTAACACTTTAGTTCAGAAGCCATTTTAAAAAAAGACACAATAAGTTTCAATGCATTCAAAAATCAATCTGGGTCACTTGGGTATCCATGCAGAAACATTTGCTTAGATTATTGTAACAATGATCTGGGCTCTGTTCATCTCACATTAAATTCTTCGATTCACAATCCTGGTTGAGAGCTCCTAAAAGAGGAATAAAGATATTATAAGAACACTTGACATTCGAGTATACCTTGATGGAGTCAACAATATCCTCCACTAAGAAGAGTCGCCTCAGTTCCTTGGAATAACAGTTGAGGTGATCGATACCGGCCTCTACAAACTCCACAGCCTATAATGAGTAACACAAGAACACATGACGGTAACTGTAGGTCGCATTGGGGGGATTATGTGTTTCATGTAAAACAAAAAAGGTTAGCACAAACTAGCCCGCCCTGTAACACCTACATTTGTCTCAGCTGATATCTAGCAATCTTGACTTGACACTTGGTCAATGACACACAGTGGGCAGAGTACAGATTTTTGGGGTTAGTGCCAAGGTTCAATTTATCTCAATGCAAACACTTTCTTGAAGAGTCCAACCAGGGCCACTAAAGGCAGAAACATTCAGAAACCCTGTGCAGACAGTTTAACTACAGGAAACACCATGCAAAAGACCAAGATTTCATTTTACCTTTTCCTTAGGGATATCCATGTCTCCCTCAAGAGCAGTTCTGTGAAAGATCAAAGAGAAGAAGTCACATAAAATGAATCAACTTATAGTGCAACTACCATTTTAGACACAGGTACATAGTTGTGTTAGGCATGTTCATATAGGTTTATTCTAACACTGTTACATTTTAAAATTGATAAAAAGATATATTATTCCTCCTTGTTCATAAATTCCTTATTAAAGGAGCTAACATAGCCAAGTGGTTGGAGCACAGGGCTTCTAATGGATTCATTGAAAGTTGTGCTGATTTCAACTCCATTGCTGCACTTTGTAAAAAGCAAACTAGTCTGCCTCCAGGCTGCCAGATGAGGCTTTCAAACACTACACTCATTCACAATGTTTCCATTTGTTCGTTTTCACCCTGCAAAGCCCCACTGAGAAAGTGGTCAATCGAGTAAATATACCTACCTTGTGGAAAAAAACTAGTAATTAAGAATTATGTTTGCCTGCAACAGCTCTGCTATCATGGATTGGTAATCAAAAGCTATACAGCACTTTAAACAACTTACTTGAAGGGATTCTCAGTTCCACTTTTCTGGATAGCACCCATAACTGTCATACCAACCCTATACAGCAGGGACACTGTTAAAAGCGCCATGGAGAAGAAGGTCACAACACTGAGGAATGTATACACGGTCAGAGAGAATAAAAAAACCAAAATAATGGCAACCATTATTCCTGTTTTCTTCAGACAACGCCAGTAGATCAGGTCAATAACTAAAAATAAAGAGTAGAAATTGCATGACATCTCCTTGAACAGTCCAGATCTTTGTATATAAACTATTCAAAATTTTATGGGCAAAGGTATTGTCTTCAGTAATCCACAAAGCTTTTCTGGAATGATGAGAAAGAATGGTGAAATCTGCATCTCTGCTACATTACAGCCAGTTGAGAGCCTACATATCTCAAACCATTTCTGAAGATTTTTAGTAGTTCTGAAAGATGAAAATGAAACTGTCCATCAAATTGGTGTCTTTATTCCTATTTTCACTGAACTCAATATTCTAGTCTCAAAAGACCTCAGACAATCTTTTGCTTTACTTAGTTGTAACATTCAGGATTTATTGAAAGCATATCAGGAGTTTGCCTGTTTAAATAATCTTTTAAAAACAAAATAAACTTAGAAAGGACCAAGTCTTGTTTGAAGGTGACTATTCTGCGATAAAAATCAAATTTTAATTGTAAATTTCCTTGAAAGCTTCTACAGTTAAACAAAAACTCGGGTTTAAGGTCATGTTTTCTATCAAAATATTTCAAACTTTGTCTGTTACCAAAAATAACACCACAACATAACTTACTCAAATAATAATAGAAGTATAATGCTTAAAAAAAAATTCTTTGGAGTGCTAGGGTGCAGTAAAGAAAGATAAAAAAGTACAGTAGCTTTGTCCTCGATTCATAACAAAGTTTTGCTCTCAGAGAAAAAAAGAAGTAATAATTCTTTAAAACCAGAACCACCATAATACAAATTAAAAAAAAAAAAATCAAAATGCAAATTCACTCCAAAATAAGCCTTATGTTTGACTTTTCATTTAATCTTGCCCAAGCATATTAGGTGTGGAATTATTTCATTGAACAGATCTAAATTCTAATCCTCGAAGAATGCCAGATAAACTGTACAATAAAAAAAGGAACAGTTCATATAAGCAGCTTTTTTAAGCATTAGATACACAGAGGTGGTGTTTTATTACATAAAACTCAAACAATTCCTCTGCAAGAGTAGGATCAAAAATCTTAATCTACACAGACAACAGGATTGAAAGAAATATTGTAAATACACCAGCAGGTGTAATATGGAAAAGATAACTCTAAAAAGTTTTGACCTTATCATACTTTCATGGACAAATCAGAAAACTATGGTACAAAAAAGGAAAAAATGTGATTCATTAAACGACCAGAAATGAAGTGAAAACTAAAGACCCCACCCCAAAAATTTAGTCAAAAACCAAAATATAGGGTGGTTACTTATAAATAATTCAGTTTGACATAATCATAGGAAATAATTATTCCAGTCAACTGGATAGAACTTTTATGAATATCTGGGGCAAAATCATAATAAGAATAGATTTGAATAGAAAATGAATGATTCACTTTCTCCTGTAAACAAAATGGCATGGTCATTTGTACAGAGAGGGTTGAATACACGCTTCAAGGCCAATTTTGCAGGGACGGAAAATCGTGTAACCATAATGATGCTATTTACTTTCAATCCCTCCTTATTCAGGGCTTTGGTTGCGATTTAATAAACGAATGAAGTGTTCAATAAAGCAATGAACAGGGTGCGACCACCGTTTCATTTGTTTTCATTTTAAAGACAGCGCCCAGGCGTACAGCAGATAACACCGTAATACAGTTTCAAGTCCATGCAATTGAATTCGCAGTAAATAAAAATATTGCTTTTCTGTCAACATTTACTTTTTTTTACTGGGCATTAATTTCAACGACGATGAAAAATCGACTTCAATGGCCAGCATAGATAATCTTGTACACGTTCTGTCGTATAGAGTGCCTCGCTAATGCCTCGGCAGGTTATCTAAGCAACAACGAACCTTTACTTAAATATTCTTGATTCTTAAGAGCTATATACCTCGTTGATCCACGCCGTTTTCTTTCATCCATCTTGCCGGCCAACTTGTTAGCTCTACAATATAACGAAGATCACAATTTTTTTTACCTAAGTATTAGCTCACAGCCTAATGAAGCAAAACTTCTTTACTGTCTGTTTGCCGGCAAATCAATCTTAGAATAAAATCCAAATCTTTTCTTCTTCCTCGAGCTACATTTGCAAGGTGTAAACGAAAACCACATGCGATTAGCTCCGCTTCTACAAATCGTCCGTGAAATCAAGTACAAAAAGTTTACGCTCTTTAGCACAGTACATAAATATATGATATAAATCCATGTACAACCATCTATGACCACAACGGCGAAGCTCACCCTTCGTGGTTGGTTCTTCGGGTTTTTCTTCAGATTCTACTTTAGCTGATACTAAATCTTCGACAGCTGGCGTTTCCTCTTTTTCATCGGGCACGTTTTCACCTTCTTGCGAAGATTCGTCTTTTGCGGAGTCAACAAAAGATGGTGTAGTCGAAGAGACATCGTCTTGACCCTCCACGTCTGGTGACAAATCTAGCAAGTCTCCTGTGTCTTGTGCGGTAGGATCCGACATCATAAAACTCAATATCCACAAATCTTTAAGCTTTAACTCCTAAATGACACTCTTAAACTATAAGTAAAAGACTAGAAAGTTGGATCTTACGCAAGCACGAGATTTAGAAATGATGGTGGTGAATGTTTTCAAAAATCACACTGGCGCAATTTTTCACGGTATCTCCAATTTTGGAGAGCGGATGTGACTAAACCAATCAGAGTAGTCGTTATAATTCTTTTTCTATGGCCCTCCAAATAAGGAGGTCTCAAAGTTCAAAGTGTATCAGGAGGGAACGTTGTGGAGTACTCTTCCAAAATTTTTCTTTTCTTTTCTTTTCTTTTTTTTTTTTTTTAAAATCAGAAAATATGCAAAGTAATAGAGTTTATGAATTCAGATGAGAAACTCGCTTCGGGGACCACAAACTAATGAACGAAATGATCCTCTCATAAACAGTAATACAAGAAGTTGCGAAAAAAAGAAAACTGAAACAATTCAGCCTTCACTCACGAAGGAATTCTGTTTCTCCCAGACACCGCATGGTTGCTACTACCTACTCAGTTTCGGAGCCATATGTCACGAATGTGAAAAATTTAGGCCAGTTCTTTTATTTTTGTTAATACTGAACACACTGAGTTTTAGTTGGACTTGCGGGTGGAAAAACAAATCATCATGATCATGATCTTCCTAGATGAACTGAAATAAAGGGAAAAGAAGCCAATAAATTTACGGTTTCGACCGGGTTTAAACCATGCCTTCCAAGCACTAGTTGGGTGACTGTCAACTGGCGGCTTCTAGCTCCGAAACCAAAGGCATTTTGGGGCGCGCTCATGAAGGGAAAAAAAACGCATTTCGTCCAAAGTAAAGGGTGGTTTGTGGAGGGGGGGGGGGGGTTCTTCCTTATTTGGAACGTCGAAAACTCTTACGAAACTTCAACTGCTATCAAGTGTTTTAAATAATCAAAATTGTTCTAGGTTGAAAGTTTTACAACAGATCGGGGAACCTATATGGAGTCTACATGATATAAAATAAGTTTTTCTATTGGAACTAACTGACAAGAAAAGATTTCTTTCTAACTTTTTATTGTTTGGGATAGGTAAAGTTTAAACGACGTTGATAACCTCAAGAGCTACATCACAAAAATTAGTTTAGATACAAAAAATTGGTAAAGAATTAGCTTGCGTGGCCGGTGCACAAAGTAAAGAGGGCGAGAAAATTGATGTAAGGGCGAAGCGCGATCGTCAGGATTTCCCACCAAGATCCATGCATATATCCTAAGTTTGCCCTATGCGCTTGCATAAATGCCGCATTCCCCAACCCCCAACCCCGTCGTGATTAAGCCACGCAGGTTAGTAAATAACAAACAAAGTTATTTCGTGATCGCAGTTTACAAATAAAAAATTGACTAAAAAAATCCAGGTTTGGTGCGTATAAACGCTCTTTTTGAAATGAAATAAATAAAACTTCGTCTTCTTAAAGACCTCAATGTGTTTTTTTGTGGGTAATTCTATCCTGAGTTTGCCTTATTCCATGTAGGAATCACCCGCTACTGTTATGTTCCTAATACTTATCACTGACCCTGCTCAGCAGAACTATAGACCACTTTCATAAATGGCTGCAGGATTAATATTCTTTTGTTTAAACTCAAATTAGCCCTTCTGGCCTCGCTTGAATTTTAAATTTTGAATTTTGTACTGGAGAGCGAGGCCAGAAGGGCTAATTTAAATTTAAACAATAGAATATTAATCCGGCAGCCATTTATGAAAGTGGTCTCACGCTTCTTGGACATACTCAGTTACTCTTTCTAATCTCTACTCTAGTTTATACTTATTCATTTTACTGTGCTGTGCTTTATTCTATACCTCTATCATATCTTCTCTTCTATTCCCTCCTCAATGCTTCTCTTTCAGCCTTTTCCAGCCTCTCAATCAGCGAAGATGAGCGAAACGACGAACATGCGAAAAATGGCGCGCACGCATACTTGCAAGCGAGCAGGCGTATTCCGCAGACGTTTATCAGGTAACCACAACTGCTGCGTGCCTGCTTGCCATAACACAGCTATCCAACGTCTGCGCATGTGCAAACGTCATAATTACAAGGTGGAGTACTTTCAGGCTATCAGAAACGAGTTACATACAACCTCGCAAGCAGGAAAGTCAAAGTGTTTTACAACCGTCTTTGTTTTTGGTAGAGTTCAAAACAGAATGGTGAATCAACAGGATACCCGTACTTGAATAAGCTTTGAGTTTGAAATTTTTCGAGTTTTCTTTTTTCTTACTTTTATTGAATGTACCAGATAACGATGAACGTTTTAATTTTCTTTCGCTTATTTTGCAAGACAGCGGCTGTTTCTAATGTTTTCCTTAAAATTTTGCGCGGGAAATTGGCGCGCGGCCTACCAGAATTGATCCCCTTGCGCATGCTCGACGTTTGACCGCTGTGTTACTTGCTTCTCGGCTTTTCCGCAGCCGCCGTTTCACGCGTCTCCACTTACTAAGAGCATAGGGTAGGCTTCTTCTCTCCACTCACTGTCTTCAATCAGCCAAAAGTAACTGCCATACTGGCATGATTAACATCAGCCACCAACACATTAACTTCCCAGCCACTGCAGATATACGACGTTTATAGCAAGGAGCTGGACAATCTCCCAAAGACAATGGTTTTTCTTCTTCCTCGTCATCAGAAGACTTACCTAATAAAAGATACTCTCTTGTAAATTTTGGATAGCAAAAGTTCTGGTGAACAGACTACTCAGTGTTTGAGGGGAGAGACAGGGTATGGGGAGCGAAGGAGTTGAAAGTGAAAAGGTAAAAAGGTGAGTACACTCCTTAGAGCTCTCTCTCTCTCTAAGACGTGCTCTTACCAACGGACTGGAAGATAAAAATTTGCCATAACTTTGCTCAGAGAAAATAAAATGAGAAGCCTCGTTTAAGATCACTGAAACTTTAGATTTATTGTGATATTGGTAATACCAACACTGGAGGGAAGGGGAAAACAAGCTAAAACACTCACGAAATAACAAATTTTTAGGGGATTGTAAATACCCTATTTCCTTGAATAAGCTCCCATAATGCACGCTCGTATAAGTGCTCTCCCTCGAAAAAGCGCCCCTCAGTCATAATTTCAAATATGCCCCCTCCCCCTTGAATAACTGCCCTCCTCCTCCCTCACATTCGTAAATGGTAGGGATACGTGGAAAACCTGTTTCTATTACCATTTAATCATAGCTTTCTAAGCTTCAATCGGAATCCGTATACAATGATAGTTTCTTTTCAGTTCAGGATATTTCCATCTCCATGTGTTTGTAGAATTCTTTTGAGTGTGTTATCTCTTTTTTTATCATTATCATTATAATTTTTGTTCTATTGCTGCGCTATAAGCTATAAGCACCCTCTAACTTCAGACCCCGCTCCAGCTATACGCTCATGCAAAGTGTCCCACCGTGCACCCCACCCCTTGTGGTGAAACGACAGTTTTCCCGGTGGTTCTATAAATTTATTTAGCCGATCCAAAATACGGACACTGTCTGAGAAAGGTTGGGCAGACAGAAAAGTTCTGAAAATTAACTATCCACAGGGAAGGCAACCGAATTATAATAAAAGCTGAAGAATAAGTAACTCTCACCATTTTCATCGACGTCTTCGTAATCATAACCGAACTCGAAAGACTTTTTGAACATCTGTCGGTGACTGTAAACCGGAAACAGCGGCACAATGACGTCATCTTTGTTGTGACCAAGGGGTGCATCGTAAGTGGAAAGAACACTCGCATCCTCGTTGAACTTCCGCAACCATTTTTCATAAATACGATCCACAAAAGCGTGATGAAGAGGAAAAATCGGGTCGTTTGATGCCGAAGGTACATCCCCCATTTCTCCTCCAACTACTATGTGGACCCGGTTGTGCAAGCCGTGGATGTTAGGAAAGCGATAGCCAGTTTCGGTGCTGGCATAACCCTCTAGGATATTTTTAAAGTTGCAGCTAGACTCTTTACTATAAGGTGGGAGGTCAAAGGTGTCAAATCGTAGCGCAAAGTTGACATCTTTTTTTGTTGGAAATGTCATATCGTATCCCTGGTTCTTCTTTTTGGCCTCCTTCTCGTTATCTGTGCCCCTTTGCAATTTAGATCTTCTTTTGGTAGGGTCACATGGCTCTGTTAGAGCGTAGGTTTGTTCGTCGGTACAAAGAACGTACCACTCATCCAAGTACTTGCCCATCACGATGCCATTACTTTGGTTCGTTACGCCAAGGAGCTCTTCAGAGCAAATGGCGGGGTCGCATTGAGTAATATTCCCAGTCCAGTCCCAGAAAGGGAGGGCAAATTCTTCATCATTTCCAATTTCCTGCAAGGTTCTCTCCCATGCCAGCAAGTACAACCGGTGCCATGAGGGAAACCCCTGACCATCGTGTGCGAAATCAATATCAGCTTTGGTGATATTATGAGGTAAAATGGTGTCTCTTGCAGCATAATAATGCATCCACGTGAACAGGTCATAACTGGTGACATTGTAGAAGAAGCCCTTTGGGTCGCCACCCTTCATAACGGTTTCGTTTATCTCTGCGTAAGGAGTAGACGTAACCACGTAGTCACTTTCATAGTACTTGGACATGTTGACGTATCTCATGTAGCGATCTTTCTCCTCGAGTGACAGGTTCAGAAAATTTCTTCGGATCAAATTTTTCTGAGTGCAGTTGCTGCCATCACGATAGTAACCAAACGCGCATTTGCTGCAATCGTAACCTGCATAGTTTTTGTTGCATTTGCAGACTTTGTGGTAAAGAGCATGCGGCCAGTCGTGTCTCTCGTCATCGTTTTGGAAAGATTGGTAATGACTGTACTTGAATGTCCAATCACGAATGACCAGTTCCTGGCACTTGCCTCTGTCTCCATCGCAACCGCATGGTGTAGTGAAGCCTTTCGGGATTGGGCAACATTCCTTCCTTCTCAGACTGTCCAAGTTAGTGCAGACTCTGGGAAACTGTCCGTCGACCCAGGGTAAAGTGACGACAACAAAGACAAGGTAGGCGATGATGGGGTGAGCCATTTTGTGATTCCCTGGGAGATAAAATGTAGGTCATGTTGATCTGTCCTCAGAGTTTAAACGTTCAAAAGTTTCTACAAACAGAAATATCTCTGCCTAAATTTTAATGGTACTACTAATTTTTAGGGCTACAAGACGCTACAAATGATTTAGATTCTTAAAGTGGTTTCATCTTTTACCTTTTCTTCCCGAATAAATATCCTTTTTCATTCTTTTGATACAAACGATTGAACGAATGAAATTTAAGTGTCAAAGTATTTAGCTATATATTAGCTAATTGTGAACACTAAAAGAACATTCCAAATTGAAAAAAAAAACTTGAATTTCGAAATATTTTACCTTTATTCTTGACTATTCTGGTTCCTTTTGTTACTTACGCTCTAAGTTAGCTCGTCGCGTAAAAATCCTCATGGCGATGAGCCGTAGTTTCCTCAATCAGAATTTTAAATTGAATTAAATTTTAAAGTAAATTATATTCAAACTTTCTCATCTATTTTTGATAATTCTTAGAAAAGGTCACTTCTGAAAAAGGGTAAAATGTACCTTTATCTTAAAGGTTCTTAGAATTCTCAGCGTTTCTCGATTATGCTAGACTTAGAAAGTGGTAGATTGTCTTTAAGTCAGCCTGTAAAATATTTTCAGTAGAGGCTGTGAACTTTTTTTTCTCTCAGAAACCTACTGCAGTGTTTTCAGCTTTGTATGTGTAATTGACAGCGACGCAAATATATTAATTTCACAGAATGGGTCAACTTTCTCAGAAAGTATTGCTTATGTATACACAACTAGTCTTACTCTAATAAATATCATCTTCGGACCCATTTTGTTGCTGGAGACTTTTTCGTTATTTTTTCATGAAAGCCTCCTTCGATTTAACTCAGAGCCTCGTTCTCTCTTTAGAAGTAACTCCCGAAATTACCGAGATTCGAAAGAAATCTGCGATCGGCCTACAACGAAAGCATCCGTATTTTTGATGGACTTCGACGAACCAAACATAATTTGATCGTCTTATTTGAGAGTTTGAGATTTGTACAACGAATCGAAACCACATCTGTTTCTTAGGTAGACATCGTTTAAAATGTAACTTCAACATTGTTACAACAAGGGCAGTGTACAAACTATTTGTAGCGATCATGTTATAGGCCGGAGCGCCTTATCAACGCGTCAACTGAGGTAAGAACACGTGTCTTCCTTGATTAAAAACAGTTCAATTCGGCATACCTTCGTCTTTTTTAAGACTGCAAGCTTCACTGTTCTTTAGATTCTGAAAGTTTGTCTTCTTAAGTTTGTTTTTGTACGTCGTGGTGTTATTGACAAGTCGACTGACCACAACAGGAAATTACACTTAAAATATGCTTGAGGATTCTTAGAAAAGGTCGCTTCGGAATAAGGGCGCAATGTACTTTGTAATCAGAGTTCCTAGAATTCCTACGTGGGTTTCGTTTTTGCTAAACTAAAGAGCGGAAATTGTCGTTAAATCACCCTGTAAAGTATCTTCAGAGGACGCTGCAAACTACTTTTTTCTCTTAGAAACCTACTGCAGTGCCTTCAACTTTGTACACGTCGGCGCTATGAATCTATGAATACTGCGTTGTCTTGACTTCCGAATTGCCCCCTGCTATTCAGGATTAATTATTGATGAAAAGCATATTTCTGTCTTATACTAGGAATTTCAAGTCAAGGCATGGAATAACATCCAAGCAAGCATTAGAAAGAAATCACTTAATAAATTTCAAAACTAATCGACTGAAAAGAACAGATGCGAAGGTACAAAATCTCTTAATTCACTTATCGAACACGAATAACACATTTTCCGAGAGAAACCCATTGTTGTCTGCGCTTCTGTTTATATGAATAGTACATTATCATTCTGTATCATTCAGGTGATTGCTGCTTGAAGGTCTCACAAAACTGTAACTTGGTGACGTGTGCAGTTCATTGAGAAACTCGCCCAACTTCTCCTAGCTACGGAAAAGAAAACCTAGCAACAGGTGTTGTATTTATTGGAAGCATTGTATTCATGCACTGCATCGCAATATTACGTGGAAGTGACGCGGCATTCATCTGAAAATAAGGCTAAAATGTACCTGAATGACAAGCTTGTTATCTGTGCGCTCGTAGTTCTTTAGTTTCTCGATCGGGATTAAAGCTTTTAGTTTCCTTCCCAGGACAGTTCTTGAACCGAATAACGTACTAACACCCTTGGAGCAACGAGTTTATTTCTGGAGTAACGCGTGACTTTAGTTTAGCCAATGAGGAGTTAGCTTCATTGTTCGGCGCGTTTTAAATTTCGTTGCGACAGTGAATCGACGATTATCCAGCGTTTTCACCGTTCTTATTTTCTATCAATTTTTCGGATTTGCTAGTGGGAAAAAGCAACCCCAATCTCCATGCTATGTTTTATTTTTCTTGAAGCAATAAATTGAGTTGGCAGTTTTCTCTCTTTTTTTTTTCGTTAAGACTGACTCTGATATCCGGAATTATATACTTCCTGAGTGAATGCTTCTGTGAGTGCGCACTATGATGGATGTGGGGTGGGGAGACGATGACGATATCTCATTTTAACGCGTTTTTCATTTTTTGGCAAAAGCGATATTGAGCAGCGTTCTTGCCTATATCGTTCTATTCACAACCAAAAAGATGACACTTTCTCCCACAAAAAAAAAGCGGAGTGGCTTAGTAATTATTTTACTAAAAATTCCTTTTTTTTACTTCGTTCTCTGGACCTAGCGTCCGTGCCCAACGCGAGATAGGGCCTAGATGCTGCAAAAAGATAGAAGAAATATCACAGCGATGACTGCCGCAACATTAGACCCTGGTCAACGAAAGCTTTTTTTAATTATTATTTAGATTAAACCACAAACGACCCTTATGTACACAAGAAACGCCCCATCGGTTCGAGAGGCATCTTGGCGCTGATGAGGATTTCAAAGAGCCAGCATTTATCAACAGTAGAGTAGTTGAAACATTCGCGTCACACTGACGTCATAAAATTAAGGAGAATTTGAATGGACCGTAATGCTTTGATTGGCTGATTAATCCTCGTTCCAAAACAAACATTTGTCGAACACAGCTCGCGTTTTTTTCACGGAAGTTTTTTTCACATAAATTGAAATGTCAATCGATAGGAAACTAGAAACTCTGTGTTAGGACCAAAATATTTTGAAAGTGTTTCTGTTGTATCCTTGTGGAGCAGTTCGACAAAAGTTTATTAATTACAATGATGAGACAATGTTTGGCTGTTTCATCGTTTTCTCTTTGCACTCCGACTGTCGTGATCCCTGAGGAAAAAAAAACAAACAAACAAATAAAATTTACAGAATTTCGGTGAGGTGTATTTACGGGGTAATCTTGAGTTGAATTGAAATAGTAAAAACAAAATAAGTGCCATACTTTCCCCTAACCTTTGCAGTTTTAGTCAAAAATAAAAAAAAAAGAGAGGTGTATTATCTTATCATCCCTGTTCATAAAACCAAATGAGCTTAATCACAAATATATAAAGGCTGACATTTTCTAAAGAAACTGTTTGGGGCTGCGTCGGTGGGGGTAACGAAATAAATTGGATCTATCAACAAAGTTGAAATGGTAAATTGGCCACCGTAACGATTACAAAAGCTGACGTTTCGAGCGTTAGCCCTTCGTCGGAGCGATATATCCAAATTAATCACAAATAGCTTAAATTATTGATCGCGACACAAGCCATACGAATCTATCTGGACCAGCAAAAGGAGAGGTTTTTCTCATGAGCAAAAGACCCTGCTTAGCACAATGATTGAAAAGAAAGAAAACTCCATATACTTGGGTGCATGTACCGTTCAGCAGGTACGTAACTAAAATTGACTTCGTCTTGATACAAACTATGCTGTCAACTAGTTCTTTAACGCTTTCATTTCCTAACCTCGCTTTAAATAAACGATTTGGTTGCATTTCCAAAATGTAAATGGTTTAGAAAGATGTTTTCGTTGTGTCACGAGCGCGGGACAAAGAAAAATTCTGAGTTTTCGAGAGGAATTGAACATCAGACACTCGGATTCCGCGCTCCGATGGTCTACCAATGAGCCACGGAGACTTTACAGCAAGGTTCATACACATGTAAGCGACTTTCTCTTTGTTCCCCACTAGTGATAGAACGAAAAAACATTTTTCTAGACTTTACTTCAAAGCGTAACCTTTACCGTCTCTCTTGTTCCATTTACGCACAATATAAAGGCCGTAAAGAATGTAATACCTTGATCTGGAGGATTCGTCTAATGGTCTCTTTCCCTTTTTAGCCTCTGTAAGAAACTTGTCCAAACCAAAGGGATCCTCCTCTTCCTTTTCAAACTGAACTGGGCCATCGCGCCGCTGACCGCGATCTGCGCCCGCAAATCCCTTGTCAGGCTGAAACCTTGAGGACAGAAAAGTGCCGATTGCATGATATGAAAACAATTTAAAACACAGCTGTGAAACTACTCCAAAAGAGAGGGAACTCTACAATGTACAGCAGGAAGTTCAACAGCACTCGGTTCTTGGATATTTGTTAATTACCTGCTTGTTTGAACAAGTTTTTCCAGATCATCTCCATAAACATCGCGGTCGACATTCTTGCTCGGTCTGTAGATAGCATTAGCTGTGCTTCCCTCTCGTCTCCAGGCCTTATCGTACACATTATACCCATCGTCATCTCCAGCGAAACCGGAGTCCAGGCCCTTTCGGACAAGTTACAAGAATGTCAGAGAGAGATGTGGAAGGGGATGGGATAGGAACTAAATACAGTGGGCGGAGGTGGGGGACTACAGGGGCGGATCCAGGGTTTTTCTTCTAAGGGGGCGCACCACTTAAGAATGACGTAACTGACGTGTGACGCAAACAAAAGCCAACAGCAAAGAAGAAGGCTTATGAAAGACACCCGTTGCACCCTTCCCATTGCCCCTGAAATAATACGAAAAAGACACCTTTATACAGATGAATAATTGTAACAGAAGCTGTGGTGACTTACCTTGCTTTGATTAAATAATCGCTGATCAAACAGTGCTTCCTGTGAGGGAGGAGCAGAGGCCAAGCCTAACGCAATCTGTTCACTTATGTCACGCTCCTTGTCACGCTGAAGTTTGGACCTAGAGAACAATCCATCGTTCATACCGTTACCACTGACGTGAATATCTTAAGTGAGGTCGATTTGGAAAGACAAGCAGAGTTTTTGCAGTATAAACGGCTTTACCATTTCAAGGAATTCACAGTAAATTACATCATGACTGATGATCAAGCTTTGCTATTATCAAGATGAGGAAAACTTTACGAAAGATATTAAACATAACCAAAGTAAAGCGCGCGCCCTGATCGGTCAATTCAGCGTCCACCATTTGCCCATGGGTGTACGCTGCTGACGCGAAAAAATGCAAAGACTATTTTTCCTCGCGCGCTTGTTTTTTTTCTGGTCACGTAACATTTGTTAAATTAAAGGGAACTCTTTTGCTACAAAGTAATGTTATAAAACAAATGGTTAACACCACAGCGTACACTGTTAAGTTGTGGATGCACTCGGCAGGTTTGCAAAGCACTCAAGAAGCTAGAGTTGCTCTCGGCTATCGCTTCGGGCGACTCTTGCGCTTCTTTCGTGCTTAGCAACCTCCCGCGTGCATATCCATAACTCGATTGTGTACGCTGTGGTGTTTGCCATTGGTTAAAAAGCAGATAAAGAGAGTAAGTAGAAAATCATTTCACATTGTAACAAACGTAGGAAAAAATTCTGACTCCCTATGAGGAATCGTAGCTCAGGTCTTTGGATTCCGCGCTCCAATCAGTGCTCTACCACTGCACCAGAGATTCTTAATTGTGATTCAGACCATTACGTTGTGTCACGAATCCAGCGTACTGCTGGAATTGCCCTTTCCGGAATTCAACGGGAGACTGGGGCGGAACTTAACCCGCGAAGCACTCTGGGGCTGTTTTTGGAGACGCGGGAATAGCACGCGAATTTTAATCACGAAAGAGTTATCGGTAGAAAAAGATAATACTACGAGCCTGTTACTAAACGAAGATGATATTCCAGGCGCAAAACTAAATACACCTGTTGAGCAATGTACCATTAACGTTCTAAAGCGATGGTTAGGCTGCCGTGGTGCGAAAGTTGGTGGCAAAAGAGAAGAACTTGTGATAAGGTATTTTAGCTTGATGTCAACACTGTTTGTTTAGTTATCTTTAAACCTCTTGAATGGAAATTTTCGACAGATCATTAGCAGAATATGATTGGGCAATGTAGAAAGCCGAGATCAAGTAAATTTCGACAAAATCGTGCTGAATTTTCCCTTTTAAATTCGCTTTTTTCCCTTTATTTTTCGGGGTTAACGACTATATCAAAAATGGACTCGATTGTTGTTTACATTCTTCCAAATCTTTTTCAAGTGACTCGAGTTTTGCCTTAAGATCCTTCAGGGTTTCCACATTGTCCTCTTCCTTCTCCGAACGATGTAATTGATCAGTTTTGTCTTCTATTCCATCAATCTCAATAATATCTTCTGGGACAATCACATCTTTCGGGTTTCTTTGCTGTTCAATCTCCTTTCGAAGGGTTTCGCTGGACTCCTCGACATTGTGGAGTTAACACAAACACTTTTGGTCGGAGAGGGTTTTCATCTTTTTCTTTTGCACGGTACGTCGTGCTTAACTAGTTCACGACGTTTTGATTTAGCTTTAGACCATGTAAAAATCGATGGGAGTTGTGTAAGACTCATCCTTTCGCCTTGCGGAAAATGTTTGCCGCATATTTTTGTACTCGACGAGTGTGTTTTAAGATTACGGTTTCGTATCAATTTGACATACTTAGAGAGCACCTTAGGATCTTAGGAAGTGAATGGAACTTCAAATCTGGGGAATTACGCCAATTATTTGTACAACGAGGCACACAGCACGAGGATTTCCCCATGTTTTTCTTTATCACTTTGGCTCGCGTCTCCAAAAACAGCCCCAGGGTGCTTCGCGAGTTAAGTTCCGCCCCAGTCTCCCGTTGAATTCCGGAAAGACGAATCAGCCGCGTCGAAAGCGTTATGTGCGTTAGTACAATAACAATTTTTTTTTTGGTCCCACGAGCCCGAGAGTAAGAAAATAACCTTTCTCCGTGTCATTACCGAGCTCAGGTTCACGATCTTCGTTATGTTACTTCTCTTACCTTTTATCGGGAGCAGCTTTAGAGATTCTTCGATCTCGTTCTCTCTCTTTGTGTCGTTCATGTCGCAGCTGGTCTCTTTCTCTTTCCTCTTCAGACCGCTCTAAAATACGGGTTTTAAACAAGAAAGCAATTTTGTCAGAAGAGATGTGAAAAGATCACTTCAGAACCGGGCAACTTAGAGGAATTACCGGTAAATGATTTCAAACCAATTTACAAATCGAACCTGTGGCGAATTTAGATCATCTCACACCAGCTTGAACCAATTTTTTTTAATCCCCTTTTTGTAGAAGACATTTCCACTATTTCTTTATTCTTCTTCATATTATTTTTCTGTATTTAAAATTTTATTTTGCTACGGTCCATCGTCCATTGAAATCCTATTCGCAAGACGAAAACCGCATATAGTTACTAGTGTGTAGTCATGACTAAAAAAAAAAAATTGGAAAAGCTTGCCTCTCTCTTTCCCTCGACACTTCATGCATCGCACGAACCTTTCCGAACCTTTCCGAACCTTTCCGAACCTTACCGCGGATAGACGCGTAACACGGCTGCACATATTCACGATGAAATAACAGAAGTCGCGCTGCTATTACAGCTGGACTTTAATTCAAATACGACCCCTCTGTTTACTTTGAAAAACGGCACAATTTACCTGCAGCAGCTCTGATGCCAGCTCGTTCTTCCCTCGCTTTCTTGGCCAGCTCCACCAGCTTCTGCTCTTTTTTCTCCTTCTCTCGCTGCGCGACCTTCTTTTCCAGCTGAGCTCTCATTTCTACAGCTTCTCGAGCCTGAAAAATTTTAAAACAAACAAATTCTTCTCAACGCAGTACATCGTGTCTTTGTCATATGCTGCAGGTCAATGGCTAATCCTCAATAAAAAAAAAAAAAACTACAAGGATGTCCTGGGTAACTTTGCCCTCAAAGTTCCTCTCTCCACTGAGGAGTATGCCCCCTCCCTCCCCTCCCCTCCTCCCCGCCCTCCCCTCCCCCCGCCCACAAGGAGAAAGCTCATGATGGACTAACATTCCAACCAGGGGGAGGGTAGCAGTACTGCTGTTTGCTCCATGCAAAGGATGCTGGGTAAAGTTCCGGCCGGGTGGAGTGTTTGGCGGGAGTGCAGACTTTCCCACCCTTTAATGTGCAAAACTTGGAATGTGGTGCCGTGATAAGGGTCTTGCATCCATTACAGAGCCCAGTGCCTTACAAATTGCACTTGTATTTTGGCACAAAACTAGCAACCACTTGAGAAAAATTAGCAAAAATTCAGCCAAATTGATGTGAAATATCATGCGAGAAGTAACATGAAGTAATAAAAATATTATTCTGCTCTTTGATGACTTTCTGTGGTTGTGGGAGCAAACCTCTACGGTTCATAATGACTAGATTTCTCCAGATAATTACCGGTAATGCATATGATTTTGTGGTTTAGAAGCAAAATTTTAAGCCTTTCAAGGGAAAAAAACTACAAATTCTTAAATATTATTTCATTGTTAAGTGATATTAAAGGGAGCTATAATGTTCATGCCTTAGGACATAACAAATTATTTTTGTCTATAAAGTTTACCTTTCTGTCTGCTATGTATAACGCTTCAGCCAACTTTGCAAACTTGTCATTGATGTGAGGGTCTTGGAGACCTCGTCCATCTGCAGCTAGACGTTTGTCAAGAGGAATGGTGTACCCCTACAGCCAAAAACAACAAAATCAACACTTTAACCTTCTACACCCAAACATTAGTAGATATAGATAGACGTTTTAGATAGACGTTTATTGAGAAGAATACCTTAATAGCAGCTGGAAGCTGAATTGCAAAGGTGTACAAATTATGTAATAGAACTATACAATAAAATCAAACCTAAAAGGGAACTAATTTACATATACAATTGTAATGAATGTTAGCTAAAATGTCTTGCGCTTGCCGGAATGAAAGTATCTCTGAACCGATTTGTTTTAAAGGAAACTCTAAATGGTCTGCGTTGTCGTAACTCCATAAGTTGACCTCGGTTATCGAAAGGCAGTAAGTGGTACAAACAATCCAAGGGATTGGAGACGATGTTGTTAAAGAATTTTAAGCAAAGGTCTTCTCTCCGATCCCTTAGGGTTTTCAGCTCTGCCATCTGAAGCACTTCTCTATAATGATTATCATAACCGTATATAATTTTCAAGGCTCTCTTTTGGACACGCTCTAAACCTAAGCTCAAATAATTGGGGAGGTTATAATGGTAGACCTGACATCCATAAAGTAAGACAGATTGAATACAAGCAACATAAAAATTAACTAATTCAGGTGATGGTACCTTAGCTCGCTTTAACTGAGTTAAAAAGTAAAGGCGCTTAGCGGCCTTTTTAATCGTCTCAGTAACGTGAGTGTTCCACTTGAGGTTGTCTTGAAAATACACACCCAGTAATTTTACGACACTAACGGCACTAACCTTAGAGCCATTAATTTCTATCAGATCGTAGGAAGGAGGGGAGCGCACAAAGGAAACTCTTAGCTCGTTACATTTTTTCGGATGGAGTTGAAATGAATTGAGTGTTGACCAGGTAGCTACTTCGTTTATCATAGACTGAGCATTGCTAGGACCACCCTTGCTTATGATTTCATACACTGTCGTGTCATCTACATATTTTATACAATCACTGGCTGATGGTACTTTCAAATCGTTTATCATAACCAAGAATAGCCACGGTCCCAATTTTGTTCCCTGCGGTACTCCTGCTCGGACCGATCCCCACTCTGAGAGACAATCATGTGCAAGTTTGACCCTTTGTTTCCTATCTTTAAGAAAGGCTATTATCCAATTAATGATGTAAGGGTTAATGTTGTAGGTCGAGAGTTTCGATAACAAGAGGCTGTGGTCTATCAGATCGAAGGCTTTTCTATAGTCCAACGCAAAGATTCGCACGGTGTTCCCCGTTCCGTCTGTTGCTTGCGCCCAATTGTGCATCAGATTTATTAATGCGTGCGCAGTGGAGGATCCTGGAATACACCCAAATTGATCGGGTTCCAGGCGTTTTAGAAGTGCTGGTTTCACATGTTCATGGACGACGTAGTGTTCGGCAATTTTGGACAACGTTGGCGTCAATGAAATAGGTCTCAAATCCTTCGCCGCATCCTCAACTATCTTTGTTTTGGGAAGAGGGGTGATGTTTGCACATTTCCAAATGTCCGGTAAAGTGCCTTGACTAATAGAGGAATTGATGATACAACGAAGGGGTTGAGCGAGTTCAGGAGCGAAGTCACGCAAGACCCAGTTTGGGATATTATCTGGGCCCCCAGCTTTGGAGGAGATGACCGTACTAAGGCATTTGAAGGTAGCTTCCAGATATATATTCTCCATACTGTTCTTCACACATTTTCTTATGTGCTAACAAGGAGAATTTGTCTATCAATCAAAAGTTTCTTTAGTTGTTGATCATTTTCGTTATTCTCCTGACCTTACTGTGTGATTCAGTGGTGATATTGTAAGGAGAAATTAGATGCTGGTCACTCCTTGAAGTCAAAAGATTAAACGACAACAACAACACTGGTAATTACAACAATATTTATAGTAATGGGGATATTAGTAACAAATACTTATGAGAAAGAGCATTTTTTCTAATGTCTTCTAGAGAACTATAAACACACATCTAAACCTGACTCTTTTAAGGAATTTAAGAATAGTTCATGAAGCTTACCAGTCATAAGCTAAAAATTATTACACATTGATCATCATTAGATATTTACTTGCATTTTGGCAAAATATCAATATCAGAAGCAAGTACAGTAAATGTTTTTTTTTTTTAATGTAAATAACTGTCTTGATATAGGCAGACCTTAATTTAGAGAAGCACTTTCTGTAAAGAGCCTTTAAGTTGTTCTCAATTCAAATTACCTTGGCATTCTTCCAGTTAGAAATACAGGGAGGGATTTTCCACTCTTGCTGTTCTTTCACAGTCACCTGATAACAAGAAATATTGATTATAGCAGTTGTACAGCCCAAACTTGTGCACAAATCTCAACTCCCTTGGAATCAGTGGACAAAGGACCATTCTATGGACACACCACAGCTTACTATTTTATCTTTGTCCTCATCATTTAGTACATGTACATAAACAGTTCCTGAAACTTTCACATGTCATATCTTCCTTAGAAATTAGAATGATAACCTCCAGGTGACATCCACTTCAAAAATGTTTCAGTAGTGCTATTAAGAATACTTAATTTTCTAGAATTGGGATGTAAAGTTACTTCGATGTGCATTTTCTTTCACCTTTCTGCTTGGAGAGTGCATCACAGGAGCAGGAGGTGAGGGGGGTCCCCTGGGGATCTTCTTGTTTGTTCTAAAAGTAGACAAGATGAGTGACAGGTTGTTGATATGGTGAGTGGCAATTTACCAAATTCTTAGATACACATACTCAAAGCAATTTCACTTTGTCAGTAGTCTTATTCCATGTAATCTGTCTTGTAAATAAACTTTTTTTGCCCCTTACAAAAGAGGTAGATGACTTGTCAGATCAATGATGAGCAAGGGAAGGCCTTAAAAGCATTCCTGAGCAATCTGCTCAATGAAATCTTCAACCACAATGTGCTCATCAAAATCTTAAAAATTTCTCATCAGCTTTATAAGGACACTGATTGGTCAGAGGGCATACTGGATAATAATCTATCAATTGTCTCTCTAGTACATAAAAAAAAGGTGTTCGTCAAAAAATAATATGTTCGTGGTACTACCTTTGAGAAAGTGACTCATCTTGGCTTGGTAGTAACTGCTTTTTGAACAAAAGAAAACTTGAAGACTCAGTCAGTTTTAGTAAAGAACTATTCAAAGGTCTTACTTAAATCTTGGAGGCTCCATAGGATCTTTCTGCATTTCCACCATTCTTATGACCCGCTGTTTAGCACCAGAGTTGAAAGCTATTCCTTGCTGGGAAGGTGTGTATCTGATGTATTGGGCTGCCTGTGGCTTCTGAGCAACTTGGGTGGGCTGTGCTGCAGCAATTCTGGTGGTGACTTCTTTTTCAAGAGCTTCTCTTGTTTTCCTGGTTGTCTGCAAATAATTTATGTCAATAACATGTCGTTAATAGAATAAAAAAGGAATCCTTGAAATAGTACATGGTTCCTCCATTAAGATAGCTAGTACAATGCTCCTGCAATAAATTTGAGAGCCAACAAAGTCAGCAGTAACTAAGAAATTTCTATGTTGTTCTCTTAGGAGATAAGAATTACTTATTTTATTTTGATGACAAAGCCAACTAACTGGTAACAAGACACAAAACCAATTTTCAACCTTTGTTTTTTCAGAAGTTGCTTCAATTGCTCAAGGATAGTTTTGTCACATAATAAATTGTGTTACAGAGGGAAGACGAAGACAAGACTGGGACAAAGGGAGAAATCTCAGAGCTACAAAGAACTTGTTGCTGAACAATGCCATGTAATTGGGTCACATTAAAGGCAGGTTAATTTACCTCTTCAATATCTTCCTCTGATGGTCTTTCTAAGTCTGGATCACCTTCATCTTTTAAATGTACAGGAACTAAGTCTTGGAATCTGGAATGCACAACCTAAGAACATATCAAAATTGACTTAAAAACTAAAATTGATATTAAATGAACCAAGAGTTACTGTGATTATTAATCTACACAAACAAAGCCCAGCCGAACATTTTAAGTCGTGTTAGCACCAAGGAGCACAAATTTAAAATAACCATAAGAAAGTGTTCAGGGGTTTCATTAATGATTTCAGCAGGAGAGCAACTGGTTTTCACAGGCAGGCAAAACTTTTTGAACTAAACTTCTTTATAAGATAAACCTTCCTCCAGATTGTTAAACCAGGTGGGCAAAACCGTCCTTACAACTGGTCAATTTGGCTGGCACCCGGCCCTTTATGAAACCCCTGGGTGTTAACCTCTAACTGCCAAAATCTGATTGTAAGTTTCCCCTCTAGCTGACACTCATTTCCTTATGAATTAGTTAAAACAAATATGGTTTCAAATCCAGATAACTTCTACCTAATAAGTTGAGCATTCTCATGGCCTGTTTTTTGGATAATGTATGAATATTCTGAGGGGAATTTATAAGTTAATTACTTCTCTGGGTTAAGGTTAAATGTACCAGCTAAAAACAAAGAGAAAAAAATATTAACTAAAAAGGGAGCAATAATGGTTGACAATACAGAACAAGCATTTCTCATTGTTGCAATTTGCCTAAAAATGTTTTAACACAAAATGACAGTATCCTGTGTGGAACATGAGGAACATTTAAGGACAAGTTGTGAATTTGGAGTAAAAAAATACAGTGAGTGGTAAATATCCATGAATAGGGGGAAGAAAGACTGATTTAGTCTCTAGAGTTTATTTCTTCTGGAAGCATGACCATGTTTTGTTACCTTATCTTTTCCATGACCCTGTTTAACAAGAGCATCATACTTCACTCTGCCCTTTGAATCAAGCTGTACTGGTAGAGCATTTGTACCTGAAGCAGGCTGTGAAATGCAACAAACACACAGTCATAACACTCTTAAAATTAAGAGTTACCAATGGCTAACATAAACATCATTAACATAATGCTCTTGTGCATTTAAAAACTATTTTTCTAACCTTTTTAGTTCGCCCCATGTCCAGAGGATACCTGAAAGATTCTTGTTAGGGAAAGCTTCTATCAAACATAACCAAACCTTCTACTAAGAGCATAGCAAGTAAATTAAATACACCTTCAGAAAAAAATTTAAATTGAAACCCATGGCCAGTGTCCATTTATAATCAGAGGGGTAGAGAGAGACACTGAGGGTAAAGTAGCAGAATGATCCAGTCACACCTTAAGCACAGATTACCCAATCCACTGTGCAGTACACCAACAGGATCCAAATTATCTAATTATTATTATTTTTAAATGATTCTCCTCAAGTGCAATTTCACAATGATGATGATAACCTGAAACAATGTCTATTGTGCTCTCTGGAGTAAAAAAAAAACCATAAATGTCCATGTACAAGCCGCATTTTTTTTTTTCACAAAATTGAAGCCAAAAATCAAGGGTGTGGCTTATCCATGGATACATCTGTGATTGGAGTTCTCCAAAACCTAATTAATATTCATAAAACTTCTTAAGATGCCAAGAAATAAACATAAGAAACTGAGAGCGTGTTGCTGTGGTTCACTGACTTTTTCATTGAGTGGCGGCTCCTAAAGGAGCCATCTGTGTCTTCCCGTGTTTATCGCTTTACTCGAACAACTAAACACCAACATACAAGGAATCTCCATTCCTCTGCACAAGTGTTTGCAGTGACGTCTGCGGCCAGTCACTTCCACACATATCTTTTTGCCATGTGCAATAAAGTACCACAAAATTCGCGAGAACTTGCGAGGTACATGGCCAACTGTTTCAGTGTTTTTTACTGCCTTCATAGCAAATTTGTCGACTGCATTATCATGCTCCTGTTCTGCATGAAGTTTTTTGCCTATTGCGGGTTAAATCACCGGAAGTATTGTAATAGTAATTAATGAAATAGAAACTGAAATGATTGCCTCAGTGTGCATGCCTCTGTTTATGCCCAGACCCTGGCCCAGACTCCTCCCAACATTTAAAACCTGGCTACTAAGCACTTGTTAGTTTTTTTTTTTTTCAATGCTGAAGGAATTTCAACTTTATGGCATGTTTCGAAGTGATAATCTCGAAAAATCGGATCGAAAGAGCATTTTAAGTTAAAGATGGTGTAAGTTCCAATGAAAAGGAAGGTATGACAAATGAAATTTCGCTTTCTTTAGACTTGATATATGTGAAAGATAGCTACAAATTCTATGTCAGTGTTTCGAAACCTTGATTGTTTGTAGCAATAAAACTCTACTGAAACTTCAAACTGTATTGTTTTTATTTTTTTGCACTCCCAAATCGGGGGTGCAGCTTATCAACGGATGCTGCTTATACAGGGACGTTTATGGTAAATAAATAAATAGTAAGGATACTGTGCCACATGAATTTCAGGAAAAGCACCACCATCACCAAAATCCTGAAGGAAAAAATCAACATACCTGTATAAGCAATCTCATATTTGATAACATATTTTTCTATACACTAAAACAGAGGAAAGCACATGTGTAGGTGGAGTAGGTGGATGCGCACTCTGATTGGATACTCAAACACCAAATAACCTTTACCAGTCACAGCTGCACAACTAGCAGGGTATTTGCAACTGAAAACATTGTGATCATTGCAGGAATAAATAAGTTGATATCATCTTTTTGTGCTATATTAACTCAACATGTTTATACATACTACATTTATTTGCCTCGGTGTCAGTGGCTAATGGAAGATCTTCATCTCAACACTTAGCACCTCAAATAATATCCACCACTATCCACCTCCACTTCAGTGAATACAAGGCTGTGCTCTAACAGTGCCCAGTGGCCACTGGCACCTTACTTTTGCTCTTGGGCAACTTGTTAATTTTAGTTTTTTTCATACAAAGCATATGCTGGGCACCCTGGATTTCACAGTTTCAGAGCACTGGGCTTCATTCAATTTTGCTTAGAGCGCAGCCTTGGAATAGCTGTTATACTCATATTCCTGAAACTTTCAACTCCCATTTTTGTAAAAACTAAAATTTTTTTAATCATTTCTGGGATTTTCCGAGGTTAAAATATCTTTAAAACCGATGTTTCGACCAGTTTTACTGGTCTTCCTCAGGTTGTTGACAACATTTATCTACTGCGAAGGATCGTGCATCATACGTATTTAATACCACAGTTCAAAATATATGAACTTCATATATCCATTGTATCTGATTTATCATCACGGGTTTATTACGAATCAACTTAACTGCCTGCTCCCAGTTGGCTTGTTAGCTCAATTGGTAGAGCACTGCACTAGTATTGCAGAGGTCAGTGGTTCAAATCCCGTACAGGCCTGATTTTTTTCAGGTCTGATTTTTGCTATTGCATAAATAGCACTATCTACTGCGAAGGATCGTGCATCATACGTATTTAATACCGCAGTTCAAAATATAAGAACTTCATATATCCATTGTATCTGATTTATCATCACGGGTTTATTACGAATCAACTTAACTGCCTGCTCCCAGTTGGCTTGTTAGCTCAATTGGTAGAGCACTGCACTAGTATTGCAGAGATCAGTGGTTCAAATCCCGTACAGGCCTGATTTTTTTCAGGTCTGATTTTTGCTATTGCATAAATAGCGCTATCTACTGCGAAGGATCGTGCATCATACGTAAACATTTAATGTTACTGACAACATTTAAACAACCCGAGGAAGACCAGTAAAACTGGTCGAAACATCGGTTTTAAAGATATTTTAACCTTGGAAAATCCCAGAAACAATTAAAACCATTTTAGTTTTTAGCTGTTATACATCGTGATATCTTGTGTGCACGACGTACATGTATATCAGTAAGAGTGCATCCACAGGAAGAAAATTTCAGATTGATTATTCTCAAGCTAAATTAATGGTTTGTAGCGCCATTGCCTTTATATTTTCTGAAATTAAAATGATTGCAATAATGGTAACTAGTAATTTATCCAGACTGTACCAATAGTGTGAAGTAATTTCAAAGTTTATCTTCATTTTATCAGCAAAAAATTAAAGCCAGAGGCTTAAATGGCTTGTGGTCAGAGACAAAGACTAATTTTTCAAAGAACAATAGACTAATCTAAAGTATTCTAATCTAATCTACTCAAATCTAGGTAATAAACAATAATTGGGGTATATTTTGCAGCCCTTCCTTTAAAATTATTCCATATTTTCCTAGAACAGCCACCTTTTTCTGAAATGCAACGTTCACAAGAGAAAATGTGTGTATGACAAAAATAGAGGAATGTGATTGTTGTCAAAGCTGCCATGTCAAGCTGTCTTTTATTATCCACGGTCTTGTATGATAACACGAAGAATCTTTTACAAAGGAAGGAAGGAACTTTATTCACACTTATTCTACTAAAAAAAATACAACAGCAAGAAAGAAAAAGTAAAAAAAAAAAAAATGAAGAAACTTCTAACTATACATGAAATTACACAAAGCAGTGGAAAGAGTGTGTAGTAGCCAAAGGAGCCAAGCTTTCGAGTTGGCTACTACCATAGAGCAGTTACAGATGGGTGGAGGTTGAATACTTCTGTACAAGTTTTGATTAGTGGCGTACCAAGTATAGTATTTATGGACAGCTAAAGCCGGTTGAGCTAGATCATAAAGGACCAGAGGTATATTCTTTTTTTGATATTGAATTTTATGCACAAAGAAACCAAAAAAAAACAGCTGAAATGCGACAGGTTGGGCCACAATTACAGTCTGTATATCGAAGGCGGGCAGGTAACCTCGATTGTCACTTCCGAGTTTAAATTTCTGATCGCATGAGCGTTATCAACAAACAAACCTCCAGCTTTCTTGGAATCCAGCCATGTCGTTGTCCATATGGAGGAGGCTCTTTCTTTAATGCTGTTACCTTTAACTAGACAAAGATCGACCACGTAAAAATTATGAAAAAAAAAAACCACGCGATCGAACAACTGGTCAAATCAAACATGGCCGACTACAGGGAACACTAACCTCTTTGTAAGCTTTCTCCAACTCATCGTCTTCATCTCTTTCGCGGTAAGGCACGTGCAGGGGTGCCGGGAGGAGACTGGAATAGTAAACGTTGATTTCGTGAACAAAATCTACCAAATATCTTCTGTTAAAGATAAAAAAGTTGATAAAAGTACCTTGCTAGAGACATCTTGCTCGTGTTCTGTGCAACATCGACGACTCATTGGCAATCCCAGGAGTCCTTGCCGGCATGCAAAGATCATTTGAGTGAAGTGTATGATGGGACTGCTGAGTTCATTTGAGTGAAGTGGACACCGCGGAAATCGCGGGAATACGTTTTTTAAGGCACCATACAGTATTTTATTGGTCAGCGGACACCTCAACGAAACCATAAAATGCCGTTAAGTTTTACAATGTTTTCGCCGTGAGTCAAATCGACAGCGTAAAAGGCAAAACTTAGAAAGAATACTGTAAACTTAGCTTTGAAGCTCCGTTCACCTTTTGGATAGTTCTCAAGCTTAATTATATAATTTGCCAAAGCCGAACTGAAGTTGCACACGATATGAAATTGTTGTTTTTCGCTGGCGGCTCCGTGGAAGAGCATATTAAGCACTAAGGCTAAACTGAATGAGACGGTTTTTGAATGGCTGAGGACGCTGCACCATCAGGTTTATAAAGCAGTGGCTTGAGCCGTATAAATCGGCATGTCAACGGCATTCCGGTCAGATTCGCCGGGAAGACAAAACATGCCCGTGTAGCACGGACACCCTATCCCCAGGACCGATATTTTATGATCGATCGTTCGATAGATTAATTGACTGTCAGAATAATCGTTATTTTCGTCATTGATTGTGGTTCGTTGTCGATTGCCTTTCAAGAATAAAGATTCGTGCAAACAGTCAACTTTAGGTCGTTATTTCGATCAGTAAAATTGTCCCAAACACCTCGTTAACCGCGTTTTGGAGCGACAGGCCCTTGAACTTGAGAATTTAGATTTTGGTCGCCGTAAACGCTACAATCATGATTAATCTTCCAAATTAGAAATGTCAGAGGGAAATTATCAGAAGTATTTCTGAAGTTAAAGTTGTTTGTCAAAAATGTTCAGGAGAAAATTGATTAGATTAAGTCAGCTGTCAATTCCCAGTTAACACTAAGTCGTGAGGAGTAACCAAAAGCTTGTAATTAGCCTGTGTACTGCTGTGCCCATCCAGTCAAATAAAAATCAGGGATGGGGTATTCCCAAATGTAAACAATGATAGCACCATACAAATGTCCTTTTCCCAACTTATTACTGGGGAGGGGAGCACAGGTATGGCTACACTAGTTGTAGTCAATAAGAAATTCTTAACTAATTTTGGCAATATACATATATTTTGCCACCTTGAAAGAAAATTGCTACAAGTCAAATAGGAATGTTTCATAACAATGTTCTGTAGGGATATGATGTAATATTACTGATGGGGATCATAATTATCCTTACAGTGGTAGAGCATGTGATGTGTATGTAAAGCAAAGCAGAGCTAATCTTAAAAAAAATTAATGGACGAAGAGTAGTTGATTATTTGCATAAATTAATGCAATGCACATGCAAGATAGTGGAATATACTTCAGGTAAACATACATGTGCCTGTACATACATTAGCCCGTTTCGCTCCGACGAAGGGCTAACGCTCGAAACGTCAGCTTTTGGAATCGTTACGGTGGCCAATTTACCACTTCAACTTTGTTGATATATCCAAATTATTTCGTTACTCCCACCGACGCGGCCCCAAACAGTTTCTTTCGAAACTATCAGCCTTTATAAAGTTTCAAATGACTGAGTTATAAAAATATAATAATAATAATCATAATAATAATAATAATGATAATAATGATAATAATAATAATCATAATAATAATAATAATAATAATAAAAAAGTGGGTTTCATTGAAAATGCTTTCGTGTAAAACAATTAGAGCTGTTTGGGAAATTTAAGTAGCTGTTGTTGCAACAGAATAACGCTTGTTTAGTGATGTTTACAAAGGAAGTGGAAATGGAAGAAATTGTGAATTGTTTGCTGCGCTAAGGCTCGACAAAGATTATTATATAGGCGATTGATTGAGGGCGCTGAAAATATGCAATATTTGAGACCGTCCAACATGATCGGTTCATTTATAATTTATCTTGAATTAAGCCTTTATTGACAGCAGTTGATAGTAGATCACATGTATTTAGTACGTTTGGTTGTGATAACACTGCAAGTATGAAATGAACAAATGTTTTCATATTTTGATTACGGACACCCGTTCTTAAAGGCACAGAAAATCAGAAGGGTGGAATGGAGAAAAATCAGTTTATAAAGGTAAAATTCTCCTCCAAGCGAATAATTACCAAAATGAAAAGGCACCGCAAGTCGGCGCAAAGTGAGTGTATGAATATTTTCGCAACACAATAATTACCTGTTTCGCTTCATGCTAATAAAACTTAAAAATCCAACCAGTCTTCAGACTCGCTGGAAAAGTATCTTACAGAACTAATCTCTTGCTTTGTCAGGATAACTATCGTTGTTTTTGACAATTCTGAAGGCGAGGGAGACTGAAGAACCAAGATCGCGCTTCGTAACTGGACGGCCCGCCTAAGTCAGCAAACAGCACACAACTCCTAACAAAACGACCCCCCTATACCGATATTTGTTAAGACGTGGTTTCAGTATTAAAAAAACATTCAAAGGATCAAATATAACAAACAAGGAGAAGTATCATGCATATTTTCCAACTTAAAACTACGCAAGAGGCCGATGTCTTCTTCGAACTCAGTCTACAAACATATGGAAGCCCTTGGCAGCCTAAAGTTGATGACCACTGACCAGTTACTGTGACGTCACGAAAACGTATTTCCGCGGTGTCAGTGAAGTGTATGATGGGACTGCTAAGTTCACAAAAGCAGATAAAACCAAAATTGAACTCACTATTTTTCAACTTAAAGCAGAAAATTAGACCCAAGCGATATGAAATCCTCAATTAGAGGTACATGTGCTAATGATCATGTACTCTTGTTGACTCATGTAGATAATTCTAGATGTTGCTGTGTCACGGCCCTCAGTGAAACTCCCCAACAATTGAGCCGCAGATGACTCCTTAAAGCTTACCTGATCTCATGCCATTAGTTGTTTTTTTTTTCTGTCAGCGGCTAAATCACACGGTTGAACCTCACGAAGGATGATGTTTAAATTTTTTTTCATGTTCATCGGCGAAATCGCACAAATTATTGCTCCCAGGTTTCTCTTAGGTTTCATTTGCAGGTGTCTGGAGGGTCTAATTAAGTTGGAATAGCTGGTACTCAGGCTCGTCCCCAGAGCCCATATCTGTTCTGTTAACGGTTGGTTTGCTCGCTAAAGGAACCATTGGCTCCTGGGGATGAGAGGATATCGAAGGAGTGTATGTTACCCTTCGTCGCTTACCTCTTTTCTAATTCTGTTTCGATATTTTTCCTCGTTCCTGGCTTCATATAAAACTTTTCTAAATCAAACCTTTAGCAGTTTTCTTTGCGTCCATACAAACCAGCCAAACCAGCTCAGAACCAAACATTTGCCTACTGATGGTGTTCCCTATGAATAGTTACTTTCTTTCAGAGCTTCAACAGACTGTTTTTGTAAGTCGAAATGTTTGTTTTTTTCCACAGCAGTGATCCGGAGCAAAAAATTGAAATTTAATTAGGCAATGGGGAGTTATTTGATGAGTCAGTAACTGTTTATAAATCAACTTTTTCAGAATGCCACGATGGTTGCAAGTTGCAGGAATCTTTTGAAAGCAAAATGATGACGTTGTACTGAGAAAATCGCGAGAAAAACTAAGCAAAAAAACGGGTACCAAACAGGGTAATAAAACGCGTTACAAATATTGATTTAACTAAAAATCCACTTTTCTTTAGAACCTCTGCCAAGCCTGGCACTTTGTTCGCCAGAAATGGCAGCGCTAATCAAAACAAGGAAAATTTTGATTCTGTTTTTATTAGGTTATGGAAACTATTTACTGAAATGTCCTATGCTTCACCGCTTAAGAGAGCATTGTTAAACATAGTCACGTGAATAATTTATTCTCTCCATATAAGGTTAGAGCAAAAATGTGAAACCTTACGGGTGGAAATAAAGGTTGACTGGCGAAAGCGGGTGCCAGGCATTGTGTTACAAGCAAACATAGATATTTCGTGAAGAGTCAAGAACGTGATGGAAGAATTTTCCACGGGAGACCTACTGTTATTTAAAAGCGATTTGACGCTCGTTAATAGAAGCCCATTGTCAGCAACCTTTCACGAATTACTTGTAAAGGGGATTTCAAAACGAGCAACAAGAATGAACCAGGCAGTTGCTTGAAATGGTGCGGTGTAAAACAATTCGCAGGATTTCAAGAGAATGCTTCGTTCTCTCCAAAAAATTTTGTTAAGAAGAGTAATTTCGCCTTCCTTTTGGGTGGTCGCTTTTTTTGTTATGTGTGCCATTCTTTTACTCATAAGAAACCAAGATTCAGATGTGATGTGTCTCAAACATCGGCAACTTCAAAGTGCCTCTAAGATGGACGAACTCAAGACGTTTATTCCAGATCACGACGGATGCAACGACAAAGGTGGCTCGGCAAAAGAAATTACAAAGAACACTGATCAGAATTTCGAACAAGACAAGAACTCTTCCGATTTGTACAAAGAAATGGATGCATTGCGTAAGAAGCTCGCAATGTACGAGCGATTGAACAAATTCATGGAACTTGACTCCTTAGCAAGTAAATATGGAAGTAAAATGAGACAGAATATTCTTCTTATCTCGGACTCCACTTCCGGAAGTTCTCTCTTAGGAGAACTTCTGAATCAGCATCCTGATGTTTTTTATCTATTTGAACCTTTGGAAGCTTTGGATTATTATAAGGACAATCGCCCCGAGAGCGTCTACGATGCGATGGTAACTCATCTGCTCAACAGCATTTTTCACTGTAACTTTTTAGAGCTTTCGTACTTCACGGATTTTTTATCGTACCAATACAGTGCACTTCGACACCGCCTTTCAAGTCGGGCTATTTCTTCTCCTCCGTTGTGCCCCGAGAATCTAAACGCTCCACGCTTTAGTATTCGAAAATGTGCGCCTTTAAGGCCTCAATCAGCGTCGGCGATTTGTCGACTACATAAACACACCGTCGTCAAAACAATCCGGATGAAATCCATTCACAAACTCTCCTATCTCATGGACAACACGGGCCCTGTGGATTACTCGCTCAAAGTGATTCATTTGGTGAGGGACCCGCGCGCAGTTATAAATGCTCGCGTACTGCACAGTACACACGAAAACTGGACCATAAAATCGGTGCGTGATCACGCGCAATCCTTATGTCGCGACATGCTGCTTAATATAAAATACGCTGTCAGTGCCCCAGCTTGGTTACAAGGACATTACACGCTGCTACGATACGAGGACTTGGCTACAAACCCGCATCAAATAGCTGAACAGCTATATCAGTTTGTTGGAGTCGGTATTGCGCAAAATGTCCGCTTGTGGATCGACCGTACTTTGCGCAAAGGATTTTTGCCCCCATCACTCGTTAACTCAATTTATCGTCAGCTTTCCTACAGTGCGCAAAATCTGACTGATTCTGTAAGAACATGGCGCGCGCACGTCCCATATTCAATCGTGCGCTTGATCGAGACAGAATGCTTCCAGGTTATGAATCTTCTGGGCTACAAGATTGTCGAAGACGAAGACGAATTGAGGACGGTGTCTTTTCCTCTTACCGATTAAACAAGTGAGACCTGCTCTAGGAGAAACTCGAGTAAATCGTCTCCTCAAGCCAAGCATTTGTGTCAGAATTTAGCCCAAGAAAAATGAAGGTTCAAATTAAAAAAACTAATATGCCATTTTACAGTTGTGTACTCGGAGTGAGGCTGAAGGTGACCTTGTTGTGATAGAGACCAGTATCTAGTTAGCATAATAAAAAAGTAATTTACATTTAAAAAGCAGCGATGTCTGTATCATAAAGAGGTCACCCTTAGCCTCGCTCCTATTCAAAGGCTTGGCAACCAAGTATACAACTGTAAAATGGGCTATTAGGAGGTTTCCTCTGCTCTCTTCAAAAGAAGAGGGCCTTGAATCTCAGATCAACGATTCTAACGCTTTTCAAATAAATTCCAAACAAAAAGTGCGTGTGTGATACTTCAAATGCTTGTTACTATTTTTCCCCTGGCCATATTTTCAGCGATTCATGATCTAGGGAACCTTTCAGTACTTAAGGGCGAGGCGGGAGGGGGGGTGGGGAGGCCTCTGGGAGTATGATCACATGGTCATCAGTGTTAACGGAGGGGTAATCAGTCGTCCTTAAAAGGGTTTGCCATGGGAGACTTATATGTTAAAAAAAATGGTTCCGGTACAAAATTTCTCATACCCCCCTCCGAAAAAATGATGGTCCTTCCTTTATAACGG